>NW_015542355.1:1178974-1181795 GCF_001515605.1 Sinocyclocheilus anshuiensis | reverse complement strand
CTCCTCTCCTCTCCCCCTGTGTGATAAGAGGGATAAGATCTGGTCTGATTCCCTCACACATCTGTAATGAGATTCGACAGCTCAAAGCTCATCATTATTCCACTCTTAAAGTGTATTAGGTGAACTCATTCTTTCTCGCTCTTCCTCCCTCTCTTGCTCTCTCTTTGTCCCACTCGCTTTCTTCAGGTCATTTTTAGTCACACTTAATTTAATGCGATTATCCTCCAGCGCAACTCAGCACAATCTCAAATGTGTATAATGAAATAAGTCGAGAAACTATCAGCGGAATTTAATACAATGTAATTTTTGCTGTTTAAAGCACTACTTTTTCACTTTCAGGTAGTTTACGAATGATCCAGAAAGTTCTAGTGTACAAAAATATGTGGCTTTGCAATTTAAATGCTAAAGGTGCGGTCATGTTTACAGTTGCTTGGCGAAATTTAGCTGGGAGTTTCGTTTCCCATGCAGATTTCACTTGGTTTGAAAGTCACTTCTGTGAGCAATGCTTCATGCATCACTACACTTTTCACAATAAACCTTTTTTTTAACCCTCAAAGTGTTGCCAACATTTCGCTGATGTGACCGCATCTTAACTCCTGAATACATTTGAGAAGAAAGGTCATGCTTTCTACAGTATATCATCTATCACATCATGTTTTGTGAGATATTTAGATTCACAGATTGAATCTAAAGTGATTCAGTGAGGTGCAAAATGAGATTTTCAGACATTGATGGATAGTGTGTAGTCAGGTATTTAGCATAACTAGCAAATATAATATTGAATACTGAATAACTGAATCTGGCCCATTAAATGGACTTCAATAAGCACAACAGCTTATTCATTAGCACTTCTGAAAAATGCTAAACTGTTTGGTTGCGTGATAAACAGTATAACTGGGTTCTGTAGCTTTGTATAGCTTTAGCCACGTGTCCAAATGGTATATTATTATTGACTTAAAACACAATTGCTTCAATAAAAAAGAGATTTGTCGACCTGACAAATTAAACTAAAGGACCTTTCATTTGTAACAGGAACAGGCCCTGAGGTGGACTAGCATTGCTCTTTGATGATGAGACCGGGTTTGAGGCTTTGTTCAGTTTTGAAGCGGTGAGATCACAGTGGCCGTTGCAGTCGACTAGCTTCAGTGTGCCGAACTAAACTTATAAAATTCTGACTTCTACATCTAAGACACATCGACACTCAACCCAGTAGGACGTCTGCAATGTTAAGCCCAACCTGACAGGCGGTTTTTGAGCACAGGTTGCATTTGGATTCAGATTGGCTGTGTGGAGCTGGCTTTTGAGGCACTCTGTCTTTATAAAAGGTCAGCATCTATTGATTTGAGTGAATAACTCGTGATGGCGAGATGAAACGGTGTGGGGGCAAGGAACAGATGCACAAGACTTTTGTCTCTTCTTTCTTTTATCACACCAAACATACAGCACATGACCTCAGCAAATGACAGTTCAGTAAATGTCATACTGAGTTCTTCATCGACTCTATAATAAAGGTGTTGTTGTCATGATCTATTTGGTAACACAATGGAAAACAGATTAAGTGGTCACTACTGATAATAAAAGTATTTGAGGAGCAGAAATAAATCTGATCTCATTGGGGAAAAACATGGCCAAAATTACCTCAAGAAAACTCATTTGATGTCAGTGAGCCTATGTTACAGGTAATTTCTCTTAATCCACATGATCAGTTTTTTCCTCTTTCTCAAAGCACCCTTGCCGACATCTTCCTTTTGACCACAAAGGGGCAGTAGTGATGATGTTCACAGTTGATCACTAATGGACTCTTTTCTCTGTGATAATGTGGAAAAGTTAGCACCATAAATGTAAGAAAAATTATTATTTTTATTATTATTATTATTATTATTAGTAGTAGTAGTAGTAGTAGTAGTAGTAATTTATTTAAAATTGTTATTTTTAACGTTTGAAATTTGAAACCTGGGGTTTCTAATACAACTGCTTAGAGAGTGACTGTAAATTTGACATGTCTCTCTTATGACTTCCATAATCAGTCCCTCTTAATTTTATTCCTCTTTTGAATTTTCTTTTACACATTTCACCTTACAGTGTTATTGTCTAGATTTCAGTAATATCAGTACAAACTATTTATTAACACAGTAAAAAACAAAAGGGGTCATATGATGCGATTTAAATTTTTACTTTCCCTTTTTGAGTGTTACAAGCTGTTAGTGTATAAAGAAGATCTGTAAAGTTGCAAAGACTAAAGTCTCAAATCCAAAGAGATATTCTTTATAAAAGTTAAGAGTCAACCACGCCTACCTAAAACGGCTCGTTCTAACATGCCCCCACGTCTACGTCACGATGTGGGAAGATTTGCATAACACCGCCCAAATGTTCACGCAAAGAAAGAAGGCGTGGGAAGATTTGCATAACGCCGCCCAAATGTTCACGCAAAGAAAGAAGGCGTAACTTTTATTCTCTCTGTAGTTTTGTTGACGCTGCAGCCATGTCATGAAGATGCTGTGTGTTTCGTTGTGAAAGCGAAACTATTTTATTTGGCCTTCCAAAAGAGGACGATATCCGCTTCGTCGTGCCGTCGTGTGGAGTCCAGCCCGGGGTCGTCACATGTGGTTGCCGCAAGCCCACTGGCTGCTCCTTCATCGAATCCGCCGGCCGTGCCGTTCTCAAGCCCGCCTGCTAGCCGCCAACCTCCGCTCACTCGAGCCCACTGTGTGTGATGCTGTATGTTTCGTTGTGAAAGCGAAACTACTTTGTTTGGCCTTCCAAAAGAAGACATGACTAGAAATCAGTGGTTAAGTTGTATTTACAACACTGTTCCAGAACA
>NW_015542355.1:1169700-1178450 GCF_001515605.1 Sinocyclocheilus anshuiensis | reverse complement strand
TATATATATATATATATATATATATATATATATATATATATATTAGCCATTTTGTTTTTTTTGCAAGAAAAGAAATAGCACTGCATTGAAATACAATAACATAAAATGAAAAGGAAAGGGAAAAGAAACAAACAAGCCCAATTAATATTCATGAGCAAAGCCTTTGCCATTTTTGTGACATCACAACCCCTTCCCAAACTGCACCCTCCACTTTTTAAAACAAAGTAACACCCATGTTTCTGGCATTTAGCGGATTAAATTTAGTTGAGTTGCACAGTGTACAGTATCGCTGCTTTTAAATATAAATATTTACTAGATGGTATGAGACTGACATGCACACTATAGGATAAGGTCAACCGGACAATTAACATTTCATCATTTTAAATGTATTTAGGGATTGCAGTGGATTTCATGCATATTCCTTTTGTGTATAAAGTATGAGACAATCTGAGGAGACAGCTTTGGAAAAGCTGAGGAGACCGCTTTTGTGAAAGCTCCAATTCTCCATGCGCATTGGGGTTTAGGAGTTAATATTAAACATTAATATACTGTTTAATTCAACATATGATTTAGTCATGATTTAGCGTCAGCATTACAGACTCCCAGTAATATGATACTGTATATCCCACCGTGTGACAGACAGGTGGACCGCAGAGACGGATTCTCAGGGGTGCTTCGATAAATTCACTGTTATAATTACATGAGGGGGCTCACAGCAACTTCTGAATGTTATTCTTTAAAAAGGTAAGAGGGCCTCTGAATTCCTAGCTAAGGTACTCCTCCCCTACGTGCTAAAGCATTTACCACTCAAAATACATAGAAACAGGAGAGATAGAGAGATGTACTCGTCTCTCTCTCAGAGATTCACCCAACACCATCGCTTTGCATTTAAAAGACCCAAAACTTCACCTCTGCACATGAAAGAAAATGTCAGGGTCAGAGTTCGCCTCAGATAGCCGTGCATCAAAGCGGCGGGTGGCTGCATGACATTTCGGGTAGCTCGTTGGCCAGTCCCGCTGTGGCAGGCAGACAGACGGAGCAGGGCCAGGGGAGCAGGCATTAACCCCCAGACAGCCTGATGCATTTCGACCCAGTGGGAGATTGAATCTGGATAGCGCTGGTCGATGAGAAGGCTTGGCGGCTATTAAAATACAGCACAGAGGTGGGACGCTGGGCTTTTGATTCTGCCATTGTTGTTGTTCAATATACAGAAATGCCAGAGTTTAACCTTATTAGTGTCAGAGAGAGAGATGGAGCATTTGTTGGTTGAACTGACCATTGAGAGGATGTCGCCCTCTTGTGGCCAAGTGGCAAAAATATCTGGGTGAAGAGTTGAGTGCTTGTAGTACCTGAAGATGGGCACATGAGGGCGCAGGGCGACAACTCAAACCAGAAATTATTAAGCAAAACGTGCATTACATACTGTTACAATAAAGTGTGCATTATAATGCATTTAAAAGGACAGTACAAGGCATTCTTTAAAATGTTTAATGGTTAAATTTAAAGTTAATTTACAAATACAATGAAATAGAATGTTCTAAGTATTGTTATTAAAATGCACCAAATAAATGGCTTATACACCAGTTAATAACAAATGACAAAATTTTGCCCTTAAACAAAATGCTGTTCATTTTATTGCTGCTCATAGAAAATATCCGTGTACAAGATATTCCTCTTTATGCAGACAGATGCTCAGAGGAATTCCCTAGAGATTAATTAATTTCACATTCAGCCTTCATTATGTAGGCTTCCAACATAATGCCCCAAAGGACCATTGGAGGGGAAAAAAGCAATTTGCCCACATGGCCATCAGATGGCAACATATTCACACAGTTAGTAGCATGTCTGGGATGTCATGCCAATTTCTTTATTCCATTCCATTTTTCTTTTTTTTTTTTCATTTTTCTTTGTGGAAGTTTTACCCATTCAGACCCACATCCATTTCGGTGAATCAGCTTTTTAAAAATTTTTTTTATCATTTGCTGCAACCAAATAAGCAAAAGATTAGTTATTATATATATATAGATATATATGACTTATCTCAGTTGCTAATCTTTGACGAGTAACTGCCAGAAAACTTAGTATAGGAATATATATATAGTTTAGCCACTTAGTATAGGAAATACAAAGGAAATACCAAATCAAATAATGTATGAATTAATTTCAGTGATACAATTCACACATTATGAATTTTAGTTTTGTTTGATTATTATTTATGGCTGCATTTAGAGTAGAGTTAAATCTATTCAATATGATGTGTATACATGTTAAACACCCAAATTTATAAACTGTATGAACATTTTGTAGTAATGAATAGGAGGTTATTTTCGGCATCACTCAAGTGCGTTTAATACAGCAAGGGTGACCTCTGGTGGTGATTGAACGGAAGTCCATGGACAGGATTCGTGACAGCTGACCAGTAGAGTGCAGTACATCTTTGTCTGTGTTTGTAATAATGAGCCATAATTAGGAACTGCTTTCCAAATGGTTTATCCTTTTATCAATATACTATAAACATAAATATTGATTCTTGAAAGGGATTTATTTTTTTATCTATCAATTACAAGGAAATGAATGTATGTAATTTAAACACGCATGCATCAAACATGCCAATACATACCAATGTGTGAATTGTATCATTAATAGTAATTCGTACATTATTTGATTAGGCCTTTCCTTTGTATTTGCTTTACTAAGTGGCTGAGTCATGATCATCGTTGTGTTTATTATGAGTGATTGTTTTATTTACCAGAATGTTTCTGGCAGTTACTCATCAAAGATTAGCAACTGAGATGAATCATAATTTCCATGTTCATCCAGATTACTCAAAGTCTATTTTTAGAGGTCCAATTTGGGCTTTGATGCTTGGCTTAGTTTTCCAACCAACACGATGCTCAGTCATAAAGAGGGTTGTGTGCACAGAAAGGACAGTTTAAACAATCTATAGAATTATTGATCTCTTCATAAGATCATACAGAACTCTTTAACCCCACAGAATAAAGTCCTACTGCAACCAATACATTTAAAGATTTGCCATGCACAGTATATCTGAAAGAACTCCGGTTCTTTTCACTGAGACTGAATAGTCCTTTTTAAGAGGAATATGGTGCTTTGAGTTTGATTTTTGTCCTTGGGTTTACCACAAAACCTATTTTCGAAATAAAATTTCTTATAATGGCCACTAACGTAAGCTCTATAGAGAGTCTCAGGCTGACCCTGAATGTCTCAAATGTCATTTTGTATAATAATTGACATTATTTTTTAACAAGAATGCTGTCATGAAGGAACAGACGGTGCACGCTGAACCAAGAAGATGCCAGTCACTCTGCTATTATAAATTCTGATGGATGTGATTTTTGGGGTTTTGTTCCTCCGAGGAGGCGGATCTGTGGATGTGTGTGTTGATTGACAGGTGAGAGGGCGTGTTCTGGCTTGATCCCCAGTGACAGCCCCGCCTCTTTTCTGGAGATCCACCATATATGGTTTCCAACAAAAACATCTTTGATAAAAGAAGATTTCACATTTTTTTTATTTCTTTCTACTTCAAAAAAAGTGATAATTGTGAAATTTACTACCAATTTCTGAGTGAAAATTGTTTCTATAACACATTTTTTCAGTGTACTGTCCTAAACTGAAAGAAATATGTTGTTGGATTTACTTTGAAAAAGTTTTCTCACAGAAATCTCACATATGCATTGAAGTAGAAAAACTGAAATGGTATTTTCTTGTAATATGTGCTCCAATAACCTTCTATTTATTTAACCTTTTATCTTATATACAAGTTCTAAAAATATTACTTTACATTGTACACACATAGACACAAAAACACACATTCTTGCTCCATATGCATGTTCAACCCTGTCTATTTCTGTCAACAGCCACCACGGCAGCCAAACGGTGATTGATCGGTGTGTGTGTGCATATTTAAATGTGTCGTTTTAAGCATATGTATGTTTTTGTTGTCGCAGTTCGCTCATGCGTATGATTGCAGAGTTCTGCATGAGACAAACTCGTGTTGTTTTGTGTTCACACAGTCTGTAAATGCATGTCTGCGTCTTATTCTCGTGTCAAGCCTCCCGTCTTTGACCGCTGACCTGTCTGTCTTGGGCTGTAATAGGAGATTGAGTCTCAGATGTGAATTTCAGGCATATGTGAGAGGCGCTTGAGGGAATACAAACCATCATTGCCGTCCACACGCAGGCCGACCTCGGCCGCATTACACAGGAAAAGCAGTCTAGACGCCGAAAAGTGATACGGCAAATGGGAATAATATGCAGGGGATGAATTAATATATGACCTTCCTCGTATTCATGAAGCTAAATGTACTGCATAATGGAGACCCAAGCGGTGGTGTCGAGCATAAATCATGCGATGATCTTTCTATATTCCTCTAGTCTTCGCAGAATAGATTTATACAGAATTCATTAGCATTTCATTGTTGGTTTGTTTCTATCACTATTTTTCTTTAATGTAGCTCTATTTGAGTTTCCAATTTTCTAAATGCAGCATTATTGTGGTGTTTCTTTTCCTTTTTCCTCATTGGATCTTATTGATTTTTCTCCCACCACTATTGATCATGGGATCAGGTTTCCCCTGTGCAGCTGATTATATGTGTATGTGTGTGTGTGTGTGTGTGTTTGTGTGAGATGGAGAAAGAGGGAAGGGTCTATAGATTGTGAGATGTATAGGTTTTAGCATTTCTGCTTTTACCTATGTTAATATTTGTTAACATATTTAGGAATATTTACTATTATTATTACAAATAGTTAATGTTTTATTGATGTTATAAGTAATTACTTAAATTCCTAAAGGGACAGTCCACCTAAAAATTGTCACCATTTTCTCACCCTCATGTCATTCAAACCCGGTATGACTTTCTTTATTCTGCGAAACTCAAAGGAAGATATTTTGAGGAATGTTGGTATACCAAACAGTTTTATTTCCCATTGACTTCCATTGTATGGATAAAACATTGAATGGAAGCCAGTGGGAACTGCTGAAATTCAGACAGGAAAAAAAGGTAAACCGATTTTATAATCTATGTTACACTTCGAATTTGAAATTAATTTTTCAAATATTTAGTCAGAATTCACAGCTGAATGGCTGTCAATAAAGAAAAATACTTATAATTGATTTATAGGTACGTAATCTACCAGCAGAGACTAACTGTACTATGCTACCTAGCTAAACCGTAACACCATGGCAGTAACTGAGCTGTTTTTAGTTGCCAATACTGTAGACTGACTGTTTACATTCAGCAATGATTCATTTATTTAACTGAATAAATTATTAAATTATAAAATTTCTTAAAGGGGGTAAATAAAGTGAGTAGTATTCAGCTGGCCATATTTCTGACATGTTGCAAAGCTATTCTGGCACAGTTTTATGTATGTATTTTATTTATTTTTATATTTATGTGTTCTCTCATCCATCTGAAATGATTTCAGTTACAAACATCATGCATTTATTTATGCATTTAACTTCTGACCATTACATCAAAACTAGCTTGTGATGTGGTGTCAGACATACAGTACTGTTATTAATTAATAATAAAACTATTAATAAAATAATTAACATATTTGTTAGTAATTTTTAATCAATTAATTTTAATAAAAAATTTTAACTTCAAATTAAATATATTTAAATCAAATATTATTTAAAAATAAAATAAAAAATATTTAATAATATTATTTAAAGAGACCTATTATGCCCCATTTTACAATATGTAATTTACAATATGTAGTTTCAGCTCAAAATACCCCACAGATAGTTTATTATAGCATGTCAAATTTGCCCCTCTATGGGTGTGAGCAAAAACACGCCATTTTCGTGGGTGTGCCTTTCAATGCAAATGAGCTGCCCCATAGAAAAGAAAAATCAAAAGTGAGATCTCTTTAACATCTCAAATATTTATCCTAGACAGAAGTGAGCTTACTTTAAGATCGAATGGAGATTTTTGCTTGAGTCTACTTTCCTGCTTCTCAAACTTGTCTCCTGAGACAAAAACTCTAACAATCTCACAATGGTCTCCTTTAAAGCTTTAGAATAGATCTCAACAACATCACACACTGTGCCCAGATATTTCTCCTTAGCTAGAGACTCTGGTGGTCTTACATTGGTCTCCTCCAAAGTTTCAAACAAGATCTCAACAGCGTCACACACTGTGCTCAGATATTTCTCCTAGTCTAAAGACTCTGGTGGTCTCATATTTGTCTCCTTTAAAGCTTTAGAATAGATCTCAACAACATCACACACTGTGCTCAGGTTTCTCTCCTTAGCTAGAGACTCTGGTGGTCTCAGATTTGTCTCCTCCAAAGTTTCAAACAAGATCTCAACAGCATCGCATACGGTGCTCAGATATTTCTCCTTAGCTAGAGACTCTGGATCTCTCACATTTGTCTCCTTTAAAGTTTCAAACAAGATCTCAACAGCATCGCATACTGTGCTCAGATATTTCTCCTTAGCAAGAGACTATGGATCTCTCACATTTGTCTCCTTTAAAAATCTTAAGGTAACCTCATTTCTGTCTAGGAGAAATATTTGAAATGGTAAAGAGATCTCTTTTTTATTTTATTTTTCTTCCCTCTGGTTAGCTTCAATGTCATTTATCTACACCATTTTAATCAAAGACAATAAATGCATTGTCATATTTAAAGTTGTTTTATGTAGACAGTGTTTTATTGCAGTGATTTAACAGAGGAAACCATAACCTATTTACATACATGCAAAAATTGGCTGTACAAGACAAAATTTTAATACTAAACAAAGGAAAACACTGGGACACTAGTGTTACATTTGTTAAAAAAAGTTTTTTTTCTTACACTAAACAAAATGTGGTGTATACAATGCTGGACATTGAAGATAAATTTAAACATTTAAACTAGTAACCCTGTTAACTAGTAAAAACTGAAATGTTTAATGCTATTTAAATGATAGTTTTAGTATTTACAATATTAGTAAAAGTTTAACGTTTCTCCTAAAATAAAACTGAAGACATCTTAAGACAAAGCTGATATCTCAATGAGACATATAAGAGAATCACTCCTTAGTATCCTGAGCGCAGAGTAACCTCTGTCAGAGCCATAGCCTTGTGGGCAGCACATCGACGTCAAGACACAACTAATCACCCCTTAGTATCCTGAGCGCAGAGTAACCTCTGTCAGAGCCATAGCCTTGTGGGCAGCACATCGACGTCAAGCCACAACTGCACCTCAGACAATATGGGTTCGAATCCCAGCTAAAGGTACTTTCCTGTTCAATTCTCACCTGTCCAATTGTTTCCTGTCTCTACTCCTACTGTCCTGACCATTAAAGGTGAAAGACTCTGTTGCAATCAAAAAAGCAACCTCTGGGTAGTAAAACACTTTTACAATGGAGTCTTGCAAGAGATTACAGGAAGACAATAAAGAGATCTCCCATGTTTCTCACACGTTTCTCTCTCATTGTCATTTTGGATTCCTTTCTTTCAGAACTTTCTCATGTCTCAGTTGTGGCTACTTTTATTTCTCCTAAGGATTTTTAGGAGAGACATCTGAGACACTGTTGAGACTAAAATGAGAAATGCATGAGAATCACAACTAAGTCTCCTGAGGTTAGAAAGAGCAAGCACTGAGCAATAAAATATTCCTATAGTGGAGTCTTGATAGAGATTGCAGCAAGACAATAAAGAGATATTATATGTTTCTTCCACCACATTCTCTGTTTTTACTCTTTTTTTCTCAAATATTTCTCATGTCTCATTTGTGTCTACTTCCATTTCTCCTAAGGAATTTTAGGAGAAACATCTGAAATGCTGTTGATACTAAAATGAGAGATATATGAGAATCTCATCTAAGTCTCCTGAGCTTAGGAAAAGCAACCATTGAGCAATACATTTTTTGCTATGGGGCTGCTTCCGCCCCCTTTCCAGAAGAGGAAATTTGTTAGTAATTTTTACAACTCATGCTTCAGATTGTCTGCCAACAACAAAACTGGTGCAGGCATTATGTAAATAGGTACTATAGTGATGATATATACTATGTGCAGTTCAATCAGGGCGGGGTCAATGCGAATAGGGCAGATCGTCACCAGTCATGGGCGGGGCTTACTCCTACTGTGACGTCACAGGAGGGGGAAATCTGAAACAGTGTATTTTTCGGACACTGCTTCTGATTTATGGGGATTATAAAAAAGTAGTGGGTGGATTTGTACCATTATAGGCTGGTTGTTGTGGATACACATCAGTGTTCAAACACCATGTAAAAGTGAATTTTGCACAATAGGTCCCCTTTATATACTATTTTTGAAGATTTGACAATTATTTTGTCTATAAATTAATAGTATTTGGCTGGTCATGTGATCTCAGAATGGCTGCCTCCATGAGGGTACCTGCTCCGTATAAAAAAGCAACAGCTTTTATTAATCCACATATGACTGGATTCATCATGTCAGGTGAGTGTGCATAATTTTAAACATTATTTCTCAGAAGTACTTACATGTAAAACTTTTTTAATGAGGGAAAAAAAATGTCTTGGTACACCTAATTGAAATGATTGCTAGCAATTTCACAGAGATTTCAAACCCATTCAGGCATACTTTCCTGTTCTGTCTAACCCTGTTCCTGGCTTCTTCTTTTAGTACCCAGAGCCTTGTTTTGTAAGCTCTATTCAGTAAATGTCTGTCATTTGTAGCGCACACAATTTCTTCACTGGTACATAACAGCGCTTGCAATCAAACAAGCGCACACACACACACACACACACACACACACA
>NW_015542355.1:1161447-1168356 GCF_001515605.1 Sinocyclocheilus anshuiensis | reverse complement strand
CACACACACACACACACACACACACACACACACACACACACACACACACTCACTCACTCACACTCTCTCCATGTAGCTCAGATGTGGTCATGCAGTCTAAAGGTATTAAATTATTCCAGCCTAGCAGCCCAATGGAACTGCACGGGGAGATGACAGTGTGATACACACATTTAAAAAGCTGAAATGTGTTTTGGCAAAACAGCGAGAGATGATGACAGTGCCCTGAATAGCTACCAATGGTTGTTATGTGTAAAATATTTCAAGATTTTTTTTACAGTTAGAATAAAACTAACTCAACTGCAGAAGTCTGAACTTCAGCAAGGTTTGTTTAACACTGTGAATGGCTGGCGTTCCCTGACCAAACTGATGTTTTTCCTGTTCAGAGATCATGGTCTTTTAACAGCTCTAGAGAGTTGTTGGGCAGAGGCTTAAAGAATTTTTCCCTCTGTAATGCACCACTGAGCACAACCCAGAAGATCCATTGTGCAGTCTTGCTCATTTCAGCATCTGTGCCATCACACGCACGTCCAAAACCGATCAATGCTTGGCCGATACAGTCTGATGTATGTAGTGCCACTCGCGTGTATGTGTTCTTGCTTGAGCATGTGAGAGTGATATAGTATGTGTGACTGACTGATATAGATTGAAGTACTGTTATGATGTGGACAATAATATTGCGCAGTGAACATCTATAAACAAGAGGGAATAATAACTATTTTTACTTGGACGTATGCCAATTAATTATTTTTTTTCTTTTTCTTTTTGTTTTGTAGATCAGGTCATTTTTAAGTTGGGAGATTGTTGCTGTTTTTTTTTTTGTTTTTTTTTTGCCATATTACACAGCTGGCCCTGTACTTTTAATTTAATATTAATTTTATATGTGCATTTATTTATTTTTCTTTTCCATCTGAAATAAAATTATTTAATTTTGAGATATCATGCATTTATGAATATTAATTTAATTTATGCATTTAAATAACTTGTGAACATTGCATCAAAGCCATTATATATATATATATATATATATATATATACATATATAGTATATTAATATATTTATACAAAATCTAATATATAAATACAGATATATTAATATTTCAATATCTGATATATAATTACAAATGTAAATATTTTATATAATTATTCACATTTTAAATAATCTTTTGTTTCTAACATATAAATATAAAGTACATTGTGTATAATCATTACATAAGGGGAAAAAACACTACTCTTAAATAGCACATCACGCAGTCAGTTTTTGTGCTAATGTTTTTCCATGGAAAAGGAAGTAAACAAAGAAATCTAGTCTAGTCTCAAGCTCGCATTTTATTGGTCTATGGTTAGTTTCCATTCTTTTCTTCTCATGCTTCGCAGCTTCCAGTGTAGACACAGTGTAAGATATGAGCTTCAGGTCACGTGTAGAGTCTCAGCAATGAACTGCTGAAATTACATTACGTTCTTTGCAGCGTTTGCATATGTATGTGCATACATATGTATGTTCGTGTGGCGGTGTATTCACTCACAGGCCACTGAAGAGCCCCTAATGCAATTTCACACTGAATCTGGCTAATGCAATTAGCAGCTCTCAGTTTTTCCTAATGAATGTAATTACCCAAATGGACAAACGGATTAAACTCTTTGCAGCAACGAGAACAAGATGCCATTATGCCGTCTGCAATGGAGTTTGTTTGAAAAGATTAGGACAGAATTCCTACAAATTATCGCATTCCTTAGCAAACCGACGTGGACATTCCACAACCAAGATACGATACATAGCTTGTTATCCGTGTGGGGGATTTGTGTCTGAGCAGATACCCAATGATGTTCCCTGGCTCTCGCTCAGGCTTAATGAGTTTGACAGGTGTTGTACTGAACTGGGAGCAGGAAGCAGGAAGGACAGCCCTGTACTGGGTGATTGCTGGCCTGCAGAGACCTGCGGAGACTCAGATCAGTCTCTGGAGAATTTGTTTTTAACGCAACTCCCATCCTACAGGAAGCTTGAGCCAACACCGTAATCATCCTCAAAACAGGCCGACGTGACCTTAAAAGGCCTGCTGGAAAAGTCAGAGGAGGAAGAGATAGTTGTGACATCCTGTAGTGGTTTGTTTGTATTTGTGTGAGCAGCGTAGAAGATAAATGACATCATATCCTGTTTACAGGTCTCTCTTGCTCTGTTCTTTTTTCTTTGCTCTCTCTCCCTTTCCTCAGATACTATCTCCGGAATCTCCCATGTGGAGCGCCAGCCTGTGATGAATCCTCAAGTCCGGGGAAATGAAAGTGTTTCTTGGTCATTTCAAAAATGGAATGAGGTCCTTGAGAGGTATTAAATTCTGTAATATATTGTCTCCCGCTATAAGGGGGTGTATGAGAACTCTGAAATAGATCAATACAGAAAACAGAAGCACGGGGGTTGCTGAAATATGAAACAAGCGCTTTAAAACACAGGCTGAACCCTATTTGGAAAAGAATCCATTAGGGTTACTCTCCGCAGTTGTCTGCGAAATTGAATTCGGGTAGCGAGTGGTTTGAGGACTCATTTACGATGAAATTGAGAAGCGGTTTAATCAAGAACTGTATGTGGAATGCAAAGCATAAACAGGGCTGGAGGAAAAAGCACGGTGTGAGATTGAGGGATAAGCATGGTGATGATTGCTAGCTCCCTTTCTCACACCCACGCGTGCCATAAATTCCTGAAGAACACCTCAGAATTGCCTTCCTGCCACCGAAAGTGTGGGTTTGAGAAATGCAGTGTTCAAAATTCCTTAATTTAGGGAGGCATTATGAGGGAATTGCCCCTGAGGCTAGCGCAATGCTAATCTTGAAGCTAACCTCGGGTCTCTTTTCCCAAGAGCCTAGCTCAGGCCATCATACATTTCCAACTCACACAGCGTTCCTGGATCAGTTTGCTTCAGATTGAATTCTATTCATAGTCACATTAAGTCTCTGAGGACAGCCAGCAGGATTTAAGCCATGCTGCTTGTGAATTACCTGTCCCCTTACTCAACATAATAGAGGTATTTGAGTTTTCAAATCATTTAAGTTTAACAAAAGATAGAATAGATTTTTTTTTTCACAGCGTTCGCTCAATAGCATATTCCAATGCGAGTTTATCGTAGCCTTTGGAAATGAGTGATAGAGTGCTAGTGAAGCAGAATGTCTGAGAGAAACAGAGAAACCTGCTGTTCAAGCAGTTTGAAAAGAGCATGAAATACAAGAGAGGGGGAGAGTCACATCACACCACCAGAGATCCTGCGTTTTCCAAAGTGTAGCAGACATCCATATCAAGCGGATCCACGTCACTTTCAGTGAACGCCTCAGGTAGAAATCAATCTCCTCTGAGGGTGAAGTTTGCTCTGGAATGTTACTGTGGTTTGGATGCGGCAGACAAAGCAAGAGAGAGAGACAGACGGAAAAAGAAAGAAGAAACTCTCTCTAGCGCTCTAAGACCGCTGGCAAGTTGAAGACCTCCAACTTTCTTGATTGCTAGAACTTCTTGCATTGCTTTGCAGTCATGCCTGTGGCTTGTTCTGGACCCCTGTTGTGGGTCTCTGCATCTTTTCGACTCCCTATTTCTTTTCCCACTGGTTTAGTGTGTTCTAGTACTAGCTGTAGCCTCAGTCTAGGATCAATTCTGAGCCCGGACTGCACAGAAGTCTGTCTTGAGCTCCTCTGGAGATCAGTGTGTTTCAGATTGCTGTGGGATATGCCAATGCTGACCTCTGACCATTTAAACTCAATGTGAATTACCAAAATCCATTTTATTTCCATATTGTGACATATTTGTGACTGAAACTGAATATTGAATGTGTATCCACTGGGAATAGGTTAAATTAAATATGTTAGCATTTTTTTTTTAATTGTTAGTTAATACAAGTTAAGGCCAATTACTGGATTGCATTCATGCTGTACAGACTGTGAAAAGTCATTTACATTTTTTACAAGATTTTTTTTTTTAAATCATTAGAATTGAAATTATCTCATCATTTGTCAGTGAAATTAAAATGAAACCTTGTACAAGATATTTTGCTACAAGTTTGATTTGTGAAACCCAGAACCGAATGAATTTCCTGGATTCCTGTTGCTTTTAAAATCCATAGAGAAAAGATTATTTCATGCCATTTTTGTGCCTGATATTGTCCTGATAAATTCTTTGAATGACTGCTGAATAATATCTTTGTGGGTTGTGTAATGAGCGAAGCCGAACAGCGGTTCATCTCAATTACCAACCCCTTCCTCTTCTAAGGCAGAGCAAACCGATTCATCAGCTTGTTTTATGTGGGCTAATTGCTCAAGCAGTGGTTGATGATAGAGATTGATTCTGGACATTTCCACATCACTACTTAATTTTCGTAGTGAAATCAGCTTTCTTTTCCTTTCCTAAACCAAATCAATCAGTTTTCTCTCTTGCTCTCTCTCCTGCACACACTTTCACTGTTTCCCCCTCATGCTGGGACCCAGCGGGCCTGTTTGACTCAGCTCAGATCTTCTGCATTAATTAAGTTGCAGAATGTCACCAGGCACTGCAAGGTCACCTCTTTCTTTTAGAAGGACCCTTACAGGGCTATTCTAGGCTAGCCACCTCTATGTATTTATCTATATCTACCGTGTAAAAAAAAAGAAGATTTTTAAAATTTGTAAATAAAGATTATTGGAGTTTTTCTACTTCAAAATGTCACATATAATTCAATTCTTTACTTGCTATGTAAATGTTTTTGAAATGTACTAGCAATTTCTGAGAGAAAATAGTTTCTGCACCAGTTTTTTTTTTCAGTCTATCTATCTATCTATCTATCTATCTATCTATCTATCTATCTAAGAATTAGATATAGATTTTTTAAATATATATTAAATATTAAAATGTGAAACTATATCTGTACTTCATCTATCTATCTATCTATCTATCTATCTATCTATCTATCTATCTAAGAATTAGATATAGATTTTTAGATTTACATTTAGTCATTTTGCAGATGCTTTTATCCAAAGGATAGATACACAGATATAGATATTTTTAATATTATAATAAATTATCTACTTAACTGCTTATTTTGTTGTATATTTAGTTATATTATTTATATTATTTGAATAAAATGTCTCTCTTTGTTTGTTTATGTGTGTGTATATATATAGATGGGAATATTGTCGATAATTTCAGTAATATCTTATAAGATGTTATTGATAAATGTGTATATATATTTGTGTGTGTAAGGTTGGTGGTAAGTTTTTTGTTTTTTTTTGTTTTGAATGTCTCTTCTGCTCAGTGCTCACCAAAGCTGCATTTATTTAATCCAGAAAAAAACCTGTAAAAATTGTGAAATATTATCAAATAAATGCAGCCTTGGTGAGCAGAAGAGACATTCAAAAGCATTTAAAAATCTTATAGATATATATACGACCGATCAAAAGTTTGGGGTCGAAAGATTTTTTTAAATGTCTCTTCTGCTCACCAAGGCTGCCTTTATTTGATAATATTTCACAATTTTTACTGTTTTTTTTTTTTGTGTGTGTGTGTGTGTGTGTGTGTGTGTTTGTATGCAGCGAAGACTGCAGGGAACTGTGTGGTCAAGCTGCGAGAAAACTCTCTGCATGCTTATCATCTGTTGCTTATCTCTCTGCATGCTACTGAATGAATCTGACCTACAGGTGAGCCATACAGGCACCTCACACTGGGCTCATAAATTACAGAGGCCTTGAGAGACTGCTACAAACAGAGAGTGAGAGAGAGAAAGATGGAGGTGGGAAGGAGAGGTGTGAGGGTTAAAGTCTTTGTACCTGCAGCTTCTGGGGCGCAGAGGGGGCGGTCATTTCTCTCCCTTCCTCTGTTGACAGCTAATCAACATCCACAAATTAAGATGTATCCTCTCCGCTCCTGCGCGGCTGCTATATTATTATTAGCGAGCAGCGGCGGACAAAAGACAACAACCTTGGCAGTGCAGCACAACATGCTTAGCCCTGAGCTGCATCCTTGATTTAGGCGAAGGCAAGTGTGGTGCTTTTGATTCCTGGAAGCCATTGCAGATAAGAAAAAAACATAAAACATTGTTACGGTGCTGCATTGACAGTGTGATTCTGTCTACATAATAGAAGCAGAGCAATCTTTATGCTGGCTATTTCCTGTCCGAGCCTGCTAGAATTATACCAAAACCGTAAGATGCAGAGTTGATTTTATCACTGAAATTACCAACAAAAATGTGTTTATGCATATGTATACATACACATATGTGTGTGTATATGAGTAGTGCTTGTGTTCTTTTACAAATCTGTTGTTGTTGATGTACTGTATGGGTGAAAAGCCCAGTGCTGAAAGTTTGAATTATAGCTGAAATCGTTCATGTAAATGATTGCTTGTTTGCCTAACGTATACAAAGAACACCCAAGCCTCATCTTCCCTCCTTGAACACCATGTCTTTGTTGTCTCACCATAAAACCGAATGGGGACTGTAAAAGGGTTAGTGCAGACAAAACAAGCAAATGCACCCAACAAGTGTGGTCCTCCAGGGGGAAAGATGTTGCAGTTAAGAACCGTCATTAGGCATTGGAGGAGCGCACGGCAGAATTTTCTGAAATGACCTCTTTGTGCTCATGGTCTCTGTGAGTGCGTGTATTTCTGTATGAGCATTTTTTTTTTGAGTGTGCATGAATTCATTGTACTTGGTGTGTGTGTGTGTGTGTATTGTAATTCTGCCTTCAAGTCTTCCTGGAAAATTTCCAAGGGAGTTTGGAAGTCCTAATTATGATGTGATGGCCGTTCAGGTGATTTTGATTGGAAAATCGAATGGACATGTTTGATATTTCTTTCTTCCCTTTATACCTCCAGACAAATTCACTTTAGTTATATATAGCTGGTAAAGAATAATTGAGTATGGATTGTTTTTATAAAAAATATTATAAATGTTATTTTTTTTAAAT
>NW_015542355.1:1125317-1161334 GCF_001515605.1 Sinocyclocheilus anshuiensis | reverse complement strand
CATGCTTTTCTCAGCTGTCTCATATGACGTCTGCGATCTTCAACAGAAAGCATATAGGCACACTGCCATCCTCTTACAAGTCCTACATGGACCTGATCCAACGGTAACGTAGCCTCTCTAGGGTTTTTGGTTGTTTAGGCAATAAAAAAGAAGTCCGATGTCACTTCCCAGCAACATAATTTGTACACAGATATATTGCAAAATAAGCCAATGTGACATAGTATGAGACTAAACTTCAGGCAAATGAAAAACAACAACAACATGGTAATGCGCTTTTCCATTTATTTTGTTCCTTAACACAAAATTAATGGGATTAATGTTTGAAAACCTCGAAATTTGCCGCTCTTTCTAAACACATACAACACAAATGAGGTTTAAATGCAAATAAAAGACGTTTTTGATTACATTTAGTAAATATTACACTACAACACACCGTTTTTCCTCTCAAATGTCACTGGTCATTAATCAGTCAATAAGACTTAATGAGCAACTTTCACATCAGCTTTCACAAGTTTAAAATCAATTTACCACTTTTCATTTGTTAGTTAATTAACTGACTCACTACCCCGGTTTGTTTTTATTTTCAATAAAAAAATTAAAGTTAAAATTGAGAATCTAGTGTTCAAATGTAATACGCAATATATATATATATATATATATATATATATATATATATATATATATATACCCATAATCATAATTGTCCTATCTATCTATCTATCTGTCTGTCTGTCTGACTGTCTGTCTGTCTGTCTGTCTGTCTGTCTGACTGTCTGTCTGTCTGTCTGTCTGTCTGTCTGACTGTCTGTCTGTCTGTCTGTCTGTCTGTCTGACTGTCTGTCTGTCTGTCTGTCTGTCTGTCTGACTGTCTGTCTGTCTGTCTGTCTGTCTGTCTATCTATCCCGTTCATTAATTCTGTCATTCAGTCGCTTTGCCGTTCATTCTATCGTTTATTTGTTCTGTCATTCTACCACTTTATTACTCATTCTGTTTTTCGTTTTGTATCTCTTCTAGAAAGATGAAAGACAGATATAGAGGATATGTATAAAGACCCGTTTAGACTGTATGAGAGAAATTGTAATATAGAAAATTAAATATTTGCCTTTTTATTGTTTCTGTACTGTAATTTTATACAAATTATTAAAATGTTATCCTGAAAATATGTACTATTTTATTGTGTATCTTATTTTCTATATATATATATAGAAATACATCAAAAGAGAATCATTTTCAGTTCAATTCATATGTATTTGTATGTGTGTGTGTTTTTTGTTTTACATTAAATACAAAGTTTTACAGTTAACTTTGATAGTCCTAAAAGTATATATTTCCCCCTAGAACTCTCTAGTTTGAAAGCTTCTGAGATAGATAATATAGCAGGCAAGTCCCGGGCTGTTTTTGAGGCCAAGTCCATCCCTGTAGCAGCTGTAACAGACAGTGTCTACAGAATGCACAGTAAGGTGAAACCATTACAGAAGTACCTGCAGGGGCACAGGCATGTTGTATTATGTGTGTATGTGTGTGTGAGCTGCTGACATGTCGATCTCTCCGGGTATGAAGCCCTTGAGTCTCTCAAACCTTTCCCCAGCAGTGAGACCCCTCTTATCTGTACTTTTCTTTCCTCATCTCATTCTCCTCCCCTTTTGCGGGCCATGCAGAGGTGAATTCAGTCAAGTCGAAAGACTGAACATTTCTCCTCATTGCCCAGTCTTCTTTGCAGCAGCAAATAGAGCAGAGCATATGTGTGTGTGTGTGTGTTTTCACTACTCCCGCTGTGGCTTACTGCCTCAGTCCACTCAGCACTTGTAGACATTACCTTAGTAATGACACACAGGGCATGTTTGTGTGCGTATAGGACGGTCAACATCTGGAATGCAGCAAGAGCATGTAGATGAAATATAACCTGCTGAGTTCTCCGAGTGGAAAGTGCTGTAATGGCCATTAGCTGGATGCTGTGTGTTATAGCTCTCAGTGCCTGCGGTACCACTCTGAATCTCCTGCTGGGTTAGACCCATCGCATTTGGCCCAAAAATTACATTTCAGAGTCCATCCATCTGTGTACATCCTGTCCGCACTCCTAAACAAATGACAGATGCATTTCCTGGCTTGTGAGGTGTTGAAAACTGCTAACTTTTGTGTGTGAATGTCTAGAGGATGAGGTAACATTCAGAGATTGCTTGATAAATTCCTGATAACTAACGAGATGCATGACAGTCGCCGCGGAGTGAATTTAGCTTAGTTTGACAGGAGCGCTGCAATTTGAGAGGAACATGATATCTATGGATCCCAGGCAGATGAGGCCAATTAACCCGATCTAATCAAATTGTTACATCTGGCTCTGGAAATGCAGACTGTTGTTGCTGGGTGAGCTGTCATCCTAAAGGTTGCATTTGACATAACTGTAGCATGTTTGCAGTCAGAGGGTTTATTGCTCCCTTGGGCGCTTATGGTAGTTAATTTTACTCATGTGCGGTTATAATTTGCGAGTGTGTCAAATGTGACTCTACCAGCAGATACTGAGTTTTATCCAGGCACTTGAATTGATATGCAGCAGCTAAAGATAATTCAATTTGGGAGCCAAGTATAACACGACGTGAATAGTGGAAAGATCTTAACACAAATTGCTTCAAAGATCAGGCAAGAAGTGATAGTAATATATGGCTGGTGCTATACATAAAGAATAATTGAGTGTGGATTGTTTTTATTCAAAATTGTTTTATATATATACACAGCCATTCAAAACTGTGGGATCAGTAAGATTTGTAATGTTTTTTTTAAAGTAGTTTCTTATGCTCATCAAAGCTGCTTTTATTTAATCAAAAATACAGGAAAAAAACAGTAATAAAAAAAATGGTTTTCTATTTTAATATACTTTAAAATATAATTTATTCCTGTCATGCAAGGCTGAATTTTCATCAGCCATTACTCCAGTCTTCAGTGTCACATGATCCTTCAGAAATCATTCTAATATGCTGACTTATTATCAATGTTGGAAACAGTCGTGATGTTTAATATTTTTTTGCAACCTATAATATTTTTTTTCATTGATTAAAGGGGTGGTTGATTGCGATTTCACTTTTTTAACGTTAGTTATTGTGTAATGTTGCTGTTTGAGCATAAACAATATCTGCAAAGTTACGAAGCTGAAAGTTCAATGCAAACGGAGATATCGTCTTTTAAAATTCTGGCAGTTTAATGCCTACAAAAACGGCTGGTAGGGACTACAGCAAGTTACTTCCCGGGTTCGTGACGTAACAAACCCAGATAAACCCCGCCCTCGGGAAAAGGCAGCAAAGGGGGCAAGGCCATGCTGCGCTGCTTTAGAGAAGAGGAAGAGAAAACTAGAGGTGCACGTAAAAATCTTCGCGATTCTCCCTTCGCGATTCTGTCTTCTAACGATTCTAATGGATTCACAAGTTTCAAAATCAATGTTCTAAAGCAGTGGTTCTCAATACTGTTCCTCACATTCCCCTGCTCTACAAACACATGTTAGACTGCACCCCATAAACACAATCAAGCCTAGAAAAAAAACAGTGAACCACCCCTTTAATAAAAAGGTAAAAAGAACAGCAATTATTTAAAACAGAAATCTTTTGATTATACTTTGTTATTTTTTATAAAATATATAGTAAATTTGACTAAAATCATATACAGTGTGTATATATACAGTGGGTAACTTTCCGTACCCACTGTATATATATATATATATATATATTCGATTTTACATAAGGACATAAGGGAAGCTGTATTGACTGAGAGAACATCTACATTCCATTGTTCAGGAATGACTGACATGCAACTTTTAAACATCAAAACAGTAAAGGATCACAAACTTTGTTCGTTCTTCCACAACCAAATGTTTTCATGAGTTAATTTTTCACATACTCCTATGATCTCAAATAAGTTTGTGATAGAGGTCTTTCTTCATGCACATTTCGTGCTGGCCACTCTCTCCAATTTCTTATCCTTCTTTCCCTAGAAATAGATTCTGTCCCAAGGAACGGCGAGAGGACGAGACCCATAAAGAATGAAATATGAATTCTCTCGATGCCCGTGACCTTGTGCGGTCACCAGTGCTGCATTTTATTGTGGGAAATGGGGTGATAGTGAAAGCAATAGATGTTGAAGAGTTTTTTCCCTTGTCCTGCGATAAATTAAATGTGTGACTCTTTGACACCTCAGTTCTGAGGCTTCAAGACACAATATTGAAGAAAATGAAAGCTGCTGATATTTTAGAAGAAATCAACATGAAGGCACTTCCTCCTTTTATTTAACTCGATAGCTTTGGATGGAGTCCCATGTGGCACGTCTCTAAGTGTTTGTGTATGCGAGAGCATATGTGTCACATTCGCCCTGTGAAGGACAGACATGATCAATAGAGATTATTAATGTTTCATGAGTGTTGCCACATGTATGCGTGCTTGTGTAGTTCGTGGGTTCTTGGAGTGCTGAGCCACAGGTTCACGGACTTATTTCCATTTGTTGAACCTGTCATCCATCATTTTTCTCTTCCTCTCATTGTCTTTCTCTCTCCCTTCCCCCTCTATCTCCCTCTCTCATATTCCCCTGTCAGAATTGCATCTCCTCCTCCTCCTCCTCCTCCTTTTCTCCTCTATTTTACCTCTGGTTGTGTACTCCAGCCATTTGGAGACATCATAAGGTCACCCGCAATTTAAGACACAAAATCCATACGAGCAAGTGATGTAAGCCGCGAGCCCCTCTATCTCTCAGAAGTACATCAGCTGTTTGTTCTCATTCTGTTTACACAGCGCTGCTACAAGGTAAACATTCATCTGGAATACACTGTCTATCGACTGCAGTGTGCAAAACTGCATTCAATTAAAGTCTGAGTTGTGTTTTTATCATTTTATAGAGTTCTTGTGTGGATTTCAGTCCAAGTTCGCTATCCTTGAGGTCGTGCTATTACACTCTTATACAAGTAGATTGGGGCTAGTTGTTTACTCCTAGTAAAAGAATTGAGTAAAAAGTGTTTTACTCCATAAAGCATTGACTACTAAAACATATTTCATTGCACACACATACCTTTTGTTATTGGGGCATGTTGTCACACTATATGGGTTAAGTTGTCACAGAAAGGATCTTTTGTAGGCCTTTCAAAATGTAAACTATAAAAATAATTCATGAAACAGCAAACTATAAAAGATACAATGTTGTTGTTTTGGACAAAAAATATTGTAATTAATAAACTGCGTACATTTTAACATGTGACATTTAAAAATCTTTGCCCTGACCTGATATTTATGGAAAGTACCATCCTGAGAACACAGTTCAACTTTTCTGTTCACTTACTGTAATTACAGAGCGACTCTTGCCAGATTGTGTGCTAGTGTGGTTTTTATTGTGTTCACTTGTTGCCCAACAGCAAAAAATACAATAATATTATGATATTGGATTTTTTTGAGGACAGAGTTTACAAAATATAATATAGTTTATTTAATTTAATTTAGTTTGAAACCATCAAGCAAAAACACTGCTTGAGAAACATTTTTCAAAGCTAGGGATGTCACGACACCAAAAATCAAGTAGTCGGTACTGATACCACCAAAAGCACACGATACTTGATACCAAAGTCGTTACCATGGTAAAAAAAACAAACAAACGTATTATTATTATAGTTATCTCACCGAAATGTTTGCTCACTCAATGTATTTGTGCTTCTATAAGGTAATTTGTTGCAATAGTCAGTAATAAAAGAAGAATGAATAAACACATCAGAAGCAGTATAGCATAAATAAATATAACAGTATTATTTTAATAATATTTATGTACTATTATAGTATTTCTTCATATTTTACATTTGCATTGATTTTTATATTTTCAGTTTTCATTTAAACTTAAGTTTTAGTAATTTCGTTATGTGCTTTTGTTACTTATTTTTTAAATATATTTTTTTATTTTATTTTTAGTAAGTATTTTAGTAATAGTATTTTTTTTAAACTTCATCTTAAACCTATTTCAGTTGTCTGCCAAGACAACATTTCTAATTTTCAGAAGATTTTTTTTTAAGGTTAATCAGCATTTTTCATCTAATAAGTCTAAGTTTCATTATTAGAAGTTAATCTAATAGTTATTATTTTTTTCAGCTTTATTTTAATGACTGAAAATGATTTTTTTAAATAGTTTTAGTTAACAGTAACAATATTGCTGACAGCTAGCCTGATGCTATTTCATCTTGTATTTAGGGGTGTGTATATATATATATATATATATATATAGTCCAATCAATTGCTCATTACAAAGAATCCCCCTCCCACTATAATGGTTCCTGATGTGTTTAAAGCTTATTTGCTATTAAAATGGGACAGGTCTGCAATATGTCAAAGCTACAAACATCCTGTTCAGTAGGAAATGTCAAACACTTGTCGAGCATTTCCTGCTGTTAAAGCCTTGCGAAACAGCTTAGCATCTTCATGTAGACAGAACAGACAAATTCCATTTCATTCCACAGCCTTTTCTTTGTTTACTTCTAGCTGTTAGCAATACTTCCCTCATTAGTGTAGCAGTTAGCCTTGTGGTAATTCAGCAGCGCTGAGCAAATTATCTGTTGCATTTTAATCTACTTTTTGTTTATCAAGTCTGTGTTTTTCCAGACATTGTTCCTGTTGCGAGTAACGGCTAACTTTATTCTTCATCTTTTCTGTCTGTCTCAGCAGTAATTAGCAGATTTCAGGCTGGTTTCAGACGGGTAGCTGTGAAGGCAGGCAGGCGATGTGCCCGGGTGGGGTGGCAGTGTGCCTGGCGAGGCCTGCTTGGGGGAGAAAGCCACTCTCTGATGTTTATTTTTGCTTTTTGAAGCTTGCATTAGGTTTGTTTAGCGTTGCAGGATGGTTGAAAGTGGGGCAGCATAGTTTGATGAGCCACAGCACATCAAATTAGCATCAGGAGCAATCAGCGATCAGGAGAGACAGCGCTGTCAGCGTTGGTGTGTCTCGAGGTGAAACACAACCACACATACAAACTCGTGCTCACATTAATGTGCTTGGCAGGTCTTATCATACACACCCCAGACTTTCACACCGTACACAACTCAATCTGAGGCAATCTGAGCAAGCCAAATCTCTGCACTTGCTGAGAACAAACAGATTTCATAATCTTTTCTTGTTTTGTTAGATATTGCTTGTGTGAGAGATGTTTTGAAACCATTGAGACAGTGAGAATATCATGAGCTTCTCTCATATTTATAACTTATCAATACATGCTCTTGTTTCTACTTTATCTATTATTTTACAAAATTTAGTATATTTTATTGGCTATTTAATGTGTGTTTAGAGGCATTTACAATGGACGTTTGTCATAGTGGAAGCCATATTTAATTTGGCGTGAATGAAAATGAGGCTGTGTGGAATAGACTTAAGGTCCCTGTTCACATCTAATATTCACAACTGGGTGTTTCTTCAGGCAGTTATATCACTGTTTTTAAATTAAAACATTTTTCTTTTAGTTATATGAAGGCTAAAACTGTTATCATAAACTTTTTATTATGCCGTCATCATTTATTTTTTTCTTCTGTTTTGTATAGATTTATTGTTACCCTGTTGATAAAAGGGCAAAAGTAGTCTGCTTCCCGCTCTCTGTTCTGTTTGAAAATTCTGTAACAGCTGCAGCGATTTCGACAAATCAGAGTCTTGTTGCTATGCCTAATAGTTAAAACAGCAACCAATCATGCATGAAACAGTAATTTTCGCCTATCACTTGTACCTTTGACATGAGAACATTTATGTACTTTCATTTCAGTTGTACCTTGAAAAGTACCAAACAGTATCATCAGAGGTCTTTACTGTACCATTAAAGGTACAGTTATTGAAAAGGTACAAAACTGTTCTTTAAGGAACATTATTTGTACCATCGTGTACCTTTTTTTCTGAGAGTGTTGACAGAGTCAGACTTTCAGTCATAAATGATAAAAATTCATAATAAAAATAAATTATTACATTTTTAAAACATAATAATGATCTAATACAAAGACTGAAATAATCATGAAGCACAATATTTGATCTTTTATATGATCTTATTTATTTATTTATTTACTCAAAAATACTGTTGCCCATCATTTACCCAAAATGCACTTGTTTACCAAGGAGATAATGGTATCAGTGAAGAGGCTGGGATAAAATATGAGTGTGAAGATACAAAACATGAAGGTAAATATCACTTGTAATCATAATATTTGTGTTTGCCTCATTCCCAGTCAAATTTTGAAATGTCATTTCCATCACAGAACGTTATTAAACACAATACAGAATGTGAGACGTGGTGAAAATGGTGGGAATTTTCATTACTTCCAGGATGTTGGTTGCTAGGGTGTTGCTAAGGAGCTGCTTGCTGGCTCAAGTAGTCCTACCCTCAAGTTTCTTCGATGTGGAAGTATGAAAAGTGAAAAAGTATCGTCATTGGCTTTAGCAGTTAGTATTAAATGGGCCATACTACGCCTCACAGCCTTGTTTTCTTACTAAGACTCATTATTATGTGTTATTGTGGTGCTGGAGGAATGATATTTCCTTGTTTTTCTTGGACTTGACTTTAATATAGTGGTGTAACTAATAACGGTTCGATTGTTTCTCTGGCGCAGTTGCTTTTGCATTCTAAACTGTCATTTGGGATGTACTGTAGCGACCGCTTTCCCTTTGGGTGAGCGCGAGAGCAGTTTATCTAAGAAGCGGAAAGATTACGCAGGGGAAAATCTCTATTTCTCCATCTCTCCCTGTCTCTCTCTTTTCCTGAATCACCACATTCTGTGCCTGGAGGGGGCAGAGGAGCAGAGAAACAGTGAATACGATAATTGTCACTCTTAATTGAATCCCAAGAGCATTTAAAACCCTGAAGACGACCGGAATTAAATAGTAAAGTTTCCTGTTGGTTTTGTCGGCAGCCCTTTAACGCTCCCTGGATGTTGCGTGTCGTGTTTTTGCTGAGTGGCTGCTGTTTCCAACACTTCTCTCTCTCTCGTTTCTCTCTGTCAGAATGATTCTCCCCTCTCTCCACCTCCATTCTTCTCTGAACAACAAGTGTGCCTGGTCTCAGCACATACAGCTTTTTTTCTTCCTCCACTTTTTTCTTTACTCTCTTTCTTTTTTTTTGTCTCCCCTCCCCCTTGTTCCTGCTTTTCTCTCCTCTGGTCTCAAGCTTAATTAGGGAGATGCCTGCCTGATCAATAGGGCTCCCTCTCGGGAGAATGTGCAGCTACGGCTGTGGTGTGTATATGGGGGATGTAGATTTGAAAGAGGGCAGGGACAATGCACCATAGGGACAGACAACAAGCCAGTGTGCAGCGGTCTATCTTTGTAATCTTCCCACTCAGAAGCAATACACACCTGCACAAACACACTCGCTGTGCTATTTTCTCCAAGCATCCCGCCTGCAAATGATCCCCTTAATCGGGAGCTCTCTGCTGAGGCCAGGTGCGGAATGCAAAGCGAACAGGAGATGCTTCCTGTGACAGCAGCGAGAGATTCATTTTACAGCACTCTGCAGGTATCTCACACTACAGCTGCCTTCACAAAGACCTGCTGGACAGGAGCTACAGAGTGTGTGTATGAGAGAAAATGCATCCACATACACTGTCATTGAAGCCCAGCAGATGTATAGGCTTTGATCACAACCATTGAGAAAATGACTGTGCTGCATAAAGCCAGTATCTTTCCTTTTTGTCTTTGGCGGTAAGAATATCTGAACACCCTGAGAATACAGGGCTGCCAACATTGGTACGAAGGTTTTTTTGGGGAGTGCTTGGTGATTTTCACCTGGCAGAAGGTAAATCAGGTGAAAAATATCTATAGATTTACATTGAAAGTGGAACATGAGGCATGTAGGGACCGGAATATCACAGAGTATTGATGCTCAATTTTTTCATGCTGTTTTTTTGGAAGTGGAAAATCTTTTGCATGTCCAACCTTATAATACCCCTTATTTTATTTTATTTATTTTTTTTAATTAGAATGGATGTTTTGGCCAAAGCAACTGAATTAAACTGAGATTAATTCATTAATGATTAATGAAATGTTTTTAAAACAGAAAGCACCACCCTTTAAAAGTTTGAAGTCAGTAAGATTTTTTATTTTTTAAAGAAATTGATATTTTATTCAGCAAGGGCACATTAAAATGATCAAAAGTGACTCTAAAGGCATTTATTATATTATAAGAAATATATTTCAAATAAATGCTGTTCTTTATATTCATAGAAGAATCAAAGTTTGCACAAGAATATTAACCAATGTTTTTAGCATTGATAGTAATAAGTTTCTTGAGCACCAATCAGCATATTAGAATGATTTCTGAAGGATCATGTGACACTGAAGACTGAAGTAATGGCTGCTACAAATTCAGCTTTACCTTTGCAGTAATAAATTACACTTTAAATAGTATTAAAATAGAATAGAGTTCTTTTAAATTGTAATAATATTTCACAATATTACTATTTTTACTGTATTTTTGATCAAATAATTCAGCTTGGTGAGCATAAGAAACTTATTTCATAAATCTTACCTATCCCAAACTTTTGAAGAGAAGTGTGTATGTCAAGTCTTCTGGAGTCATATAATAGCTTTTTGTGAGACCAAAAACATTGTTTGAGATTTGACAATTAGGGAAGTCTCTTGTTAAGTCTCTCATTAAATAACCACCTAACAACCACCCAAAACACCCTAGCAACTGCATAGCAACACCTTGACAACCATCCAGAAACCCTCCAGAACTTTTTTGCACAGGCAAACATTCATAACATTTTCATCTCATTAGGTAGTTTGCCTTCATGAAATGTACCCGAATAGACCTGACTAAGATTAGTGCTTGCAAACACAAGGCCAACTTTTTTTTAATGGTCTCAGGTAAAGAAAAACTTTCTTGTAAATTAAAATCACATGCGGAGTCAAAAGGGCAGAGAGGAGAAGTGAACAAATGCAGCTAATTTGTTCCATCGGCTAGAGAATCAAATCTGTTTTCTAACAATGCGGGGATCTGCAGTCCGAGCTGGCAGGAACGTAAAGCTCGTTTTGGACCAACGCCGTTTCCCGGGGCAACGCTTGCTTCCTCCCAACCGCTTGGACTTTCCAGCCCAATCATCCCTCCTCTCCATCCCCTAAAATCTGGCTCTGAAAACACACACACACACACACACACACACACACACACACACACACACACACACACACACACACACAAACACAAACCAGATCTGCTGTTTGCACTGAACTCTAATGATAAACAATGGACACTGATGTGAAAATGTGCCACAATTAGCGAGAGAGCAAGTGAGAGAGGCATACTTTATCATTTGCAGCTTGTCCGATTAGTGCCAAGTGTGCAAATAAATATTAACTGGGCATTTTAAGACTGTTTGCTAGAAGCCCAACGGACATGAGCTTCTGCTCTCCTCATAGACTCCAGAGATCCAATCAGTCCCAGCTGTCTTATTAAGCGCCTAAATATAACCGCAGCAGCTTAGTTTGTTAGGTGTGCCTCACCAGAGGAAGGAGGGTATTTTTGCAGTTATCTCTCTCTCATGTCCCCCCCCTCCACCTCCCTTTTCTCTGGCTGATAATTAAGGACTCGTGGAGGAAAACAGGTTTTACTGGGTTATGGGTTGACTCAGGTGTTTTTGTTTTATTTTTAACTGATTCGTCTCGTGTGCGCGTCTCTCTGTGTATGTTCGACGCTGATATCTGTGTATGTGTGTGTGCATAGCGAGTTCCTTTGTCTCCACGCGCAGTAAACCCTCCGAGGACTGATTACCAAATTGCCCCACAGCAGTACAACAGGAGGTTGTGTGCGTGCGTTTGTGTGGCAGGATATTGTTTGTGGTATTAATGAGTTACGTATAACTGTGCCAGGAGTATTGGGCATTGCCAGAATTCCTCGCTCTTAGCGACTGTTGCTGGAAACCTCTGGGGTTCGAAGGGGAAACGAGAATAACACATTAATTAAGGATTTTATCTTAATTTGTTTCTTAACCTTTTCATTTAAATGCAGCGGGGATGAATCTAACTGCCCCTCACAAGTCAGTTGAACTTCATAATGCAGTTTTTGGTTAGCAAAATCTGTATTCTCTCCTCAGTCCACCTGTTAGATGAATTAGATCTCAGCTAGCATGATTATATTTGTTGATTTTTGAGCAAAGTCTTCTGGGAAGCAGACGTGCTATCCAATAATAGCTACCTTGCGGCGGTGTGAGAACCATTAGCGTTTGTCGTTGTTGAAATTTGAGAAAAGCTGTTTGAAAGCGGTTTTTATTTTAAGCTAGGCCTGTCAAATGGAGTGTGTCCTTGTTTTATGAGTGACATTGAGGAATTAAGGTAATGTCAGCTTTAATCCGCTCTTCAATATTTAACTTTGAAGATGATTACACTTGCGGCTCTGTCATAATATTTAAATGGCACATCTGTATTCACATTTTGTAGCGGTGCAGTAGTAGCAAAGCAACAGTTAGCGCACCTATTTCCAGGTTCTTTGAGTCGTGCTTGTCCTGATTTATATGCATTTGTAAGTAGATTGGTGAGTTTGTCCATCTCTTGTGTTTAGTATGAAAAAATATCTCTTTTATGGACAGCTGCATTTGGATCTGATTTGACTAATGATGCTTGCGGCTAAAATAAGCCAGAGGAACAACACTGTGTCATCTGATGAATACTAACTCTGTGAACGATAACATTCACACTAAACAAATCAGTTTTTATAATACGCCAAAACAACAGCACAGTTTGGGTTGTTTTCTGAGCTCTTAAATTCAGCATACAATCAGATTGAAATTACAAATTACATCACTTCATCATTTATAATTTATTTTGAAATTATTATATTATAAAGTATTATGCAAATATTTATATATTGAAATAGTATTATAAATATTTCAAAAACATTACATTTTCTCTATCTGTCTGTCTGCCTGTCTAATGCATTAAATGTTAAACTGAAATTTATATAGCTACATGAATTGTAGAATATTTTTAAAAATCGTTGTCTCTAAAAATAAATTAAAAATACAATTAAAATAAATTAAAAAAAAAAATTCACAGTATGGTATTTCGGAATCAAGGTGAAAGAGTTCATTGACATGAATTAATTCTTTTTTTTTCTTAATCTTTGCCTCTAAAAAAATTCAATTAAATTAAATTAAAAACATTGTTTCACAGTATGTTATTTCGGAATCAAGGTGAAAGAGTTTATTGACATGAATTGATTCATTTTAAAATTGTGTTGTTCAACTCTTTCATGTTTTAATCATGATGTGACAAATACAATAGAATCCATTATAATCAGTGATGCCGTCTGCACTGGATGCGGTGCGACACAGCGCGATATGACATGACAAATCCCCGACAGTAAACTGATGCCTCGTTCTGTTTATGATGTGCTGACACAAAATACAAATGATTTGCAACGGTCGCTTTGTCACGTTCAGTATAGACAGACCTTAGATGTTGCTGCGCGGTGCGGCGTGACAACTGTTGTGTCCGGTGTATGACATGGTGTTAGACTATTTACACTTAATGTGAATAACAGTACTAAAATGTTTGTTACCACAGTAAACACATGGTTAAAGGCAAACAGATACAAACTGGCTGTGTTTAATTTTTGTGGCTCTCATTTGCTGTAAAAACCCACTCTTGCTCTTCTGGAAAGCAACAGTTGCCAGTTGTTGCCCCAGTTGCACATAAATGTGCTCTCTAATGTAGAATTATTTCCCTTTATGCATGTATATGGTATTCAAACATAATAATGGCCTCAGTACAAAGCCACATGACTTATTACTCAAAGAGAAGGGGCTCTAGGCATTCAAAAGCAAACCCTAGCTGCATTATTTAAATTGCTGTATATAGGGAATAACGTTTATTCAGAAAGGTTGTAGGAGTGTTACAGATTGATCTCAGACTTGAATTGGCAACATAAAAGAGAGAATTGCATGAGGACATTGATTCAGTCAAGAAAATCCATTTAGGCCTTCAACATCTTTACCTTGGAGAAACCGAGTGTATGAATGCAATCAAAGAAAAGTTGTTTTTTTTCTTTCAGTTTCCTAAAAAAAAAATTACAGTGAAATTCTCAGAGTGCCTTTTAATTCTGCTTTTTGTTGTTCAGAAATGTCCAAGTGGAAGAAGTTCTTATTTCTGGTCTTATGAGGTGATTCGGTATTTCCGTATAAAGAGGTGTCTGTGCAAGTCTGCTGTTCACAGAGCAGGGGTCAAAGGTCAGGAACGACTAGCTGAGCAAAAAGTGGGGGGGTTAAACCGAGACAGCTGCCGGTGTGATATCCGTGTTTTGAGCGGAAGCTTGAGTGATTGACAGGAGCAGAGACAAAAGCAGCCTGTGTGAGGCACGTGTCATGTGAACGAAGGCATCTGTACATGTGTGGGTCCACGGTCCAAACTCGACTCCGCAGTGCATAAGGATTCATGAGGATTCAGCAGCCATGGGAAAGATAATATGCAGTCTGCTCAATTTGGCTGGGATTTAGGGAACATGCAAATGAGCTCGTTAGGCGAGGGCTTTGTTTGTTGTTTATTGGTGTGGGTGGGACAGACACGTGTAATTTGTAACCCGGCACATCACCAGCTACCCACATGGACTAATAGGTTTGGTAACCGTCATAAAACAAAAGAGCATGTTAGTGGATGTGTGTGTGTGTGAATAATAGGTGTGTGTTGATTTGAGAGACAGTGACGGGCAGTGTACAGCTGGCCTCAGGCCTTTATCTAAGAAGAAGCCACAAGGGTGAAGAGATGGACGGACAGCTGGGTATCTGAGCTATCCCATAACAGTGCAAACATGGCACTTCCCATGTGTGGATAGGTCAGTCTAAATGCTGATCCATGCAACCTGACATTACACCACACAGCTTTCTCTCACCCTCCCTGTGTGTCTGTTGTTCCTCCATGTATCTTTCACGGCTAGCAAATTTGTGTTCAATTCCAAACATTACATTTTGGTTGAGGGAATGTTAAATTGCCCAGTTCTCATAGATGGAGTTGAATATTATTTAATAATAATGAAATATTGCTAGGCTGTAGTTATGGTTTTTAGCACTTGTTAGATTGTTCTGGGTCTCCAAAATAGTCCAAATGTTATTTATTGGATGTGAACTACAGTAAAAACAGTAATATTATGAAATATTATTACAATGTATAATAACCTTTTTCTGCTTAAATATACTTTAAATGTGACTTATTTCTGTAATGGCAAAGCATACATTTTCAGTCTTCAGTGTCACATGATCAGAAATCATTCTAATATGCTGATTTCCTGCTCAAGAACCATTTCTTATTATATAAGTTACATAAGTATAAGTTATATAAGTAACAATGTTACTGCTTAATGTTTGTTTTTTTGAAAATCATGATAATTCACAATGTGAAGTCTTTGTCATTTTTGATCTATTTAATGTGTCATTGCTGAATAAAACTATTAATTTAAAAAAAAATCTTACCTACAAATTTTAAACAGTACTACTGTCCATCCTTCAAAGCAAGGCTCATTTTATGAATTTAATAATTCAGTCTTTTATTCTGCAGCCTCATGGTGGTCAGAAATCCCACAACTGCTCAGATAAATTGTGTGTGTGTGTGTGTGTGTGTGTATATGTTTAAAGATCCCATCCATTTAAAGTCCAATCCCATGCACCCTCCGTCTTTTGAGAAAAAAATTTTCCTCAAGCACACTGTTTATTTTTGCACTATAAAAGTCTTTGAGTTATAGGACCATCCAGCTCTCGTCCTCCATTCGTCCTCTGCTCTGAGCCAGTCAGGCCATAGCTTCAGATAACGGCAGATTCTTCCAGGTCAGACACATAATAACTCCAGCACTCTCATTTTCTGTCTGTGACTTTGCGCCCTGGTCTGAAGCTAGTTGTTGATGTGTGTGAGATTCCATTTCGCATTTGGTTTTTGATGAAGATGTATTTGAGGTGACTCGAACTAGGTCGTTCTGCCTGATTAGGGAAACGAAACATGTGTCGGTCTTATAATAAACTCTGCACCAGTGCTGAGGCTGTGACAGCAGAACGAACTCCCAGATACAGTTTATTATCTTTTTGTTAGTCTCCCCTTAAGCTCCCTCTGACATTTGTTTATGTTCTTACTCTAATATGACTCATTAGCACACTTAAAACTGTCTGCTGCCTGCTGGCCTGGGGAGAGAAGGTGGAGTAAAGACAGATACATAGACACCAATGAAAGTAGAAGATCTGTTTAGAAACAGCACTTTTATTTTCTAGTCTAGACCTGGCAGAGCACTCTTGCCTTGAAGCACATTACTACACAGTTCACCTAGATTTGCATTTCTTGAAAGAAAGGGTACTTTCAAGGTAGGAAAATAAAAATTAAAGTTTTACAGGCATGGTTAAAAATATTGGGACCCATGCATTTTATTTAGATACATGATTAGATGCAAATTATATAAATAATATATCAATATATTATGTTGATTTGTTTTCTTATTTAAAATAACATGTTAAGTTATTAACTTACATTTTACTTATTACTATATATAGTGTACTGTATCAATTTCAACTGATTCAACTGAAGTATAGTGAATATCAGTGCTTTATGAGCAGAGGATACATTGCATAAGCAGTCTTTATGCATTGAGAAATATTGCATGCTATTCAGTGCATTTGTGTACAGACAAGATTTCCTGTTTCCTGTTTGTGACATTTTAGTTCACTAGCTCGTAAGTGTGTGTAGGTGTAAGCTTATTTGAGTAATTATGCATTTCTGAAGGCATACAGGTCTGTTCTTCTATATTTACACGAGCAGATGTGTCGTATTAATCGAAGTGTAGACTGTTTTAGCACATCAGTATTGCAAATACAGACAAAAGATTGCATTTTTGTAACATAAGGCAAATGTTCTGCTACTCTGACTGTGGCTATGTGCATACATTGACCTCGTGATGAAAGATCTGTTAATGAAACATCTTCCCAGATTGTTTACATTCCTTCCCATCATCCCTTGTGTTTCAACTGTAAGCCTTAACAACAAGTTTAGTGTGACGATAAGGTGATACACAGGCTCTAAGGGTTCAGCTGGTGATGAAAGCCTCGGCTAAATGTGTCCCCACTGACAAACTGGACAGCTGCATGATACATACACCCTGTCAGCAGTGTTTTAGACCTACTGAGCTCCGGTTGCTCACCAGCTTTGCGTTTTTTTGGCCCAGTCTGCGGTTTAGCGTTGCCTTTGTGCTTTCGCTTCGGTGCTGCGACCTCAGGGATGTTGAACTCTGAACCCTTAAATGTTAGGTACGCCTGCTCCCACAGCGGCCTAAACAGGTGTGGACCAATCAGACGCAGAGTAGTCTATTTAAAACACGCCCTTTTTACGACTTTAAAAGCCTGTTAGTGCTTGTGATCTAAAAGCTAATTATCCGTAACAGCATCCGTTGTTCCTTTTGTGTTGACCCATATGTTAAAAGAGAGAGAAAATAGAAATTAATATGGCAGTAATGATATGAAATAACAATTAAATTAAATTTTCTTTGTCTGTTTTTTTTTCTATCCCCTGTGAAATTAAATGTTTGTTCTTCTTTGTATCATTACACTAGCGTTGTTCTTGCGTGAATGCGTAAGACGTCTTAAACTTGTTATAACTCCCAGAGGGAGGGTTACAGGCAGTGCCGTTGTCTGTAACTGACGTTGAGAGGCGGCCTATGTGTCCAGCCATTACCATATATTTCAGAGTAAGAACAATTCACAATGGCAGTGAGCTCTGGGTTGGACCTGAGGCCCAGTGTGCCGTGTTGAGCACATCTGACTCCCTGTCGGTGATAGGCATGGGCTATTGTCTCCCAAACAACAGCAGCTTTGAAGTTGGCCTCTGGCGGCCCAGGGGACGGTCCCCGCCACTCTCTCCCAGGCTTCGGACACTCCCTAAGGCATCACAGATTCTCAGCAGGGCTCGATGTTCCATAAATAAGAGAGACATCTTTGCAGCACACACACAGAGCTTACTGAGGTGCTGTAAATCAAGAGAAAGCTATGTGTGTGTGTGTGTGTGTGTGTGTGTGTGTGTGACATTACGGCTAGAACAGGCCACCTCTGATGTCACTATTTGGAGAAAGTGTGGTGTACTAAGACAAAAAAGGACACAAGAGAAGGTGACACAGACGATCTTTTCTGAGCATTGTTGCCAAGTCTGTGGTTTTCCCGCAGAATTGGGCTACTTTTACACTGTTTCCGCAGGTTAAAGCCTAACTTGAACATGATTTTGACGGAGGATGCCCCCAACAGAGGGGAAAACCGCAGCAAAATAATGTAACTAGTTTTAGTCTGATCTGAATAGAATTTTTGGCTGGTTTTGTTTCGCAGACCTGGCAACCCTGTTTCTGGGTCAGTATGGCTTTCTTGGGTTGTTTCTCCAAGTATGTAAATGTAGATATGGCTGGTTGTCCTAAAAATCAGATATAGTCAACAAATCAGAATTGGGCATCAAAACCTGCAGTGTAAATGCAGCCTTAGAAAACTAATAGCACTTCTCTACTCAAAAACCTGCATAGTTTGCCTTTTTTGTTTCTTCTATGGTTAGGGGTTAGTGAGCAACAGTAACTACTGACGCTTACTATTTTTATCAGAAAATTCATTCTGTACTTGTGTTTCACTGCTTCTCTCTAATTATAATCATACCTCGTATCTGAAGGACCCTCTTTCCTGAATCACATGTGGAATCCCTGTCCACTCTTGAACAGGAGGAAACAGAATTCTTCACAATGGAGGAAATGTGTATTGGGACAATAGAAAGCCTGCCGGGGTTTATTCTGCACAGTGGACCGTGAGGGTTTGTGTCTCTCAGTGGGATGGGGCTGGTCTCCATGCGTGGTTGCTTATTACATAAAGCGTGATCAGTGGTACACAACATGTGGGCCTAATGGTGAAAGTTGGCAAAGGCTTAACTGTCTGTGCTCACCAAGCTCGTGTTGCTTACATTTATACCTTTCACTCTCATTCTTTTTCCCAGCTCTGTTTCCATTTCTCTTACTCCCTGCATCTCTTTTCATTCCTCCTTTCTCTTTTCCCACTGGTGTTTATCCATTGTGTCAGAGTAGGTTTATTCTTTGGGTCCCGGCTTGGTGCAGTAATGTTCTAAGTCCCCCTGGCCAATCTCTCCATGTTGTAAACAGGCTTTAGGAATGTTCCAGTCCTGGATTACTCTGAGCCCACCCTGCCTTCATCTTGAGTTTTACCCCTGAGCAGTTTTCGTCCAGTGCGAACAACCTGAGAGAGCTAAGAGATAAAACAGTATTGTCACTCTTATACCAACCAGAGCGTTCCAGCTCTGACACACCACTGGACCAGATCACCGGAGAAAGAGCTGCAGAGAGTTCACACTGAAATGCTGTTAGAGCAAAATGAAGAAAGTTGCCCTATATGTACACTTTTAAGGGAGCCAGAATATTATCAGATAATTATTTTTGTTTAGTGACCAAAATAATTATTTTTGTTTAGTGACCAAAAACAAATATTATAGCCAGTATTATAAATCTACTGTTTTTTTTTTAACTGCATACAATATTTGTATTGATAAGTATTTATTGTTTTTCAGTAAAATGTCTATCAATTAATCACATATATATTATGATTTAAAAAAAAAAATAATAATAATATATATATATATTTATATATATATATGATTAATTGATAAATACATTTTCCTATCTCAACTATATGAAATATCTCATAAATATATAATAATAATAATAATAATAATAATAAATAATTATTCAAATATCATTAGCAATTTGTTCCTTTTAACCGTTTAGTGTAGTCTGTTTACAACAAGTATTATTCCCTTCCAATATTGGCCTAATTGATCTAAAGAATTACTAATAGCTGATACCAACTTGGAGACAATATATTAAGCATTCATAATTGTAATTTAAGTAATATTGGAATTTAAATAGCGTTGCAGGGGTTTCATAGAAAATGATCTAAAGCTGTTATCAGTTGTTGTGTTAACCATACATAGCACATTAACTTTCAATTTACTGTAAAAAAAAAAAGCATTAATTGCATATTTTAAGTCTGAATTTCATTGACATTTAATAAGAATCAGAATGGCATTGAATATGAATTCCCATCTCCAGATCAGCTGCTAATCCCCACCTGCATAAGTGCAATAAGCTGCAAGTTGATAACATTGATTCCTCACTGTCTCTGTGTCACCTCCCACACCAAAACCGAGAGCAGAAGCCATGTTGTGATACACTAATTTGCATTTTAGTCAATATGCAATGCAGTCAAATGAGTTAGCCTTTGCATATTTAAAAGCGTTTCTGTAGCCCATCCGTGATGGAGATGGCGTTTGTCTATTGTACATCGTTATCCGGTGCAAACAGCATGGCATTGCCTGTAATGGGTATTCTCAGAGATAAAACATGCATATTGTGAGTTCACTTAAACACATGAGGGTAGGCATGCAAACAGCTCATTTATTATATTTTCCGTCAATTTTATGACTGAAATGCTAAAGGTGCAGGCACTTATACCGATTTTCAGCAGATTTTCGACTAGGAATTTCGCTTGAGGGTAAAAGATTTCCCCTCACAGATTTCACTACGGGTTCAAGTGCAGCTCAGTACCGCTCAGTTGCAATCTCAACATGAAAATGAACAATGAAATAAGTTTAGAAGTTTAGTAAAATTAATTTTTCACTTTCAGGTGGTTTACGAGCAAAGTTCCAAAAATACGCACTATCCTCTGGTAGCTTTGTGATTGAAATGTGATTGCGATCACATTTACTATTGCTCAGTGAAATTTGCTGGCAAAATCCAGTCAGCCAGTAGGAATCTGGATGATCGAGAGTTTCTCACGAGGGCAAAACATTTCCGATTTTGCAACTGTTTTAAGTTGGCCACACAGAATCACCACGTTGACCAACAGAAAGCTTCTTGGTTTAAAAGTGACTTGTGTGTGAGCAGTGCTTCATAAATCACTACACTATTGACATGACAGTGGAGCTGTCTTTCCTATGAAACTTGACTGCACTTTCATAAACATAAGCTCATCTGACTCAAAAAAACTACCATATTCTCAAAGCTATCCAATTAGCAGCCATCTTTGAGAGGCTTGTGCATGCGAGTCGACCTTACATAGTTCCTGTGCCAAGAGTGAATGTGACCATATTACATAATTAACTCTTGAAACCAGTCATTCCTTTGAAAACCGGACCTGCTAAAACAAAAGGGGTTAATGTCAGACTTCCTACCGAGTCTGAGGTGTTGTGCCACATATATGAGCTAACAGAAGGGGCTCGGTCGTCTGATACACACCAATTTCAGCTCCTTTCAGGATGGTGGAGGAGAACAGAGGGACCTTCTCGCTTCACGGAGCTACAATTAAGGGGGCCACAAACAGAGGGGCTCAAAGACAAAGACAGAGAGAGAGAGAGAGAGAGCGAGATAGACAGAAAGAGGGAGAGAGATAGAATGACAGACAGGCAGGCAGAGTTAGGGAAAGTGGAATACTAATGCATTGAAGAGCATCAGGAAATTGGGCATCTAAATGTGCACCCGTGCCCCCCGGGATGATTAGTAGCAGCCAATCTCATTCAAAAGCAGATCAATGAAGAGATATATTGTCATTTTCCAGCCGCACCCTCTTAATCAATTAATCTATAATAAGATCGGTGCATCTTAAAGGGCCAGTGCTAGAATTAACAGGTTTCTGTTGAGGATCCCAATGCGTGTTGTTTCTTTTCATACATCTGAGATGGCATACATTTGAATGGTTTAAGTTGGCAAAACAGAACATAGTTGATTGTGCTTAATTTGATGTCCAGGCCATTGTGTATAATCAAGCAAATTGGTCTCAATTAAAGGGCAGCAAATAAACACATTCTTGCCAGGTTTTTTATTTCTTTTTAAGCCTTTGTGCACTTTCTTTTCATTCCATCTGTCATTTGGCATCCTTCCCTCAACTGTCATATGCAACACTGCTTTGGGCGTGTGGGGGAGTCAGATACTTTTCCGTTACATAAGGACTCGGTGTATTGCTTTTCACATTAAATGTCATTTGGTCTCAGCGATCTGTCAGTCTCCATGGCGATTGCAGTGAGATGGGCAGTCGATATCTTGCTGTGGGGATTTTGGCAGGAACAGATGCCGGACACATGTACAAAGCATGTCGATATGTGCCTTAGGTCTTTGTGAATGTCACCAGGATGTGACATTATTTTTGTTGTTGTGTCATTAAAAAAAAATCTCTTTTTATTTTGACGTTGTATGTCTGGTTTCCTTTATTAAAGGAATATTTTAGGTTTAATACCAAATTTAAGAAGTTAAACTCAATCAATAACATTAATGGTAATGTTAATAATAACAATAATAATAAAAATAGGCTTGTCCCTCATTTTATTTAAAAAGCACTTACAGTAGAAGTATTTTATAGGAACGATTTTATGAGGATTTAAAACCAGAAATTTAAGACTTATCATTTTTTTAACAACAAAAGCAACATTTTATAATATATGATGTACTGTATATATTGTAATATTTTGCAAAGTTTCAAAGTTTTATAAAATATTATATGTATATATATGTATATATATGTATATATATATATATATGTACCTGTATATATAGTTGTGTCTAATGTGTATTTGAGAAAACATCTATTTCATCGTGAGATTTTCCCCCCATTTTGAATTGTTTTACTTCAGTGAAAGGTCAGGTTTTTGTTAATATTTTGAATAAAAGATCAAAAGATTAACCATGTAGATTTATTTTCACAGACTTCTTTGTTCATATTTATCAAGGGTGTCAATAATTCTGGCCACAACTATATATAATTTAGGGTTTACTCACTTAGGGTTTACAGTGTTTCATTGTAATGGCAATGAAGTTATAAAATTGGATATATCGTCACACCAAACAGGGTAGTAAGCAGTTGTTGTTTTTTAACAGAAAACATGTTATCGCTCATATTTTATTTATTTATTTTACATTTTGGGGCTTTACTGAAACAGTCAGTATTATAATATTTACTGAATAGCTGTAAGGCTCCAGCTTGTAATGACTCCCCCAACCATTAGCTGGCACTGACACTTATACCGTGTAATGACTCTCCCAGCCACTAGGTGGCCCTAGCTTCTGTAGATTTAATTGTATTACTACTCATTAGGACTTGATTCCTCCCACCTGTGGGTCATTACCGAATTTGTGTTTGCCTATTTAAAGGGTTAGTTCACCCAAACATTTAAATTAGCCCATAAATTACTCACGCTGAAGTCATCCTAGGTGTATATGACTTTCTTCTTTCAGACGAATCCAGTCGGAGTTATATTAAAAATTGTCTTTGATCTTTCAAGCTCTATCGTTGTACTCAGCGGGTGTTGCAGTGCTTCGGTTCAAATGACGTGAAATAAAAAGCACCCTTCCACAAAAAAAAGTGTCTCACACAGCTCCGGGGGGTGAACAAAGGCCTCCTGTAGCGAATCGATTCGTTTTTGTAAGAAAAATATCCATATTCAAAACGTAATAATCACTTGAATCTAGCTTGCGCTCACTGTTTTAAACGGAAGCAGTTCTGGGGGAATGACGTATGAGGTCAGCTTTGCGTATGCGCGGTTCAGTTGACTAGAAGACCCGAGTTTGATTCCAGCCTCAGACACCCATCACAATAGCACCAGTCATTTCCATTGTAAGCACCTCACTATAACCCAGATTTCATTTTTATTTTTATGTTATTTTATTTTTAGACAAATGCCATTTTTTTTTTCCAATAATCAACTTCTTCACAAAAGCTATATTAAGCTTAACTTCCACTGATCTTTGAATATTCCATTAAATACTTGAATATGTCTCATTTGTGTGTTAATTTGTTCTTTGGGATGTGCTGAGCTTTAAATTCACAGTGTCAATATGGCTTGGCCCTTGTTCAGTGTGAGTTATCAGGTGTTCATGGCTGATCAGTGTAATAAATCACGTTTTGCTGGCACAGACTCAAGCGGCTGTATGGTGGATGGGCTAATTACTTATAGTGCTATAGCGTTTTCAGAACGTTTTCTGCTGCCAATGCTGATTGCTCTGCACTGATATGATGTCTGATACTTTTCCACCAAGGTGCATTTTTTTTTTAAATCTCTGAAGCTTAAAAAATTTGATGTCAGTTTTGCTGCCACCTTATTTGAGAGGTTAAGTTCATTTCTATTGATAAAGCCTCTATTAGCTGTACTTAATGGTGTCTTTCAATTGGGTGTGTAAATTAGTGGATGTCTCATGTGAAGGGATTGCTTCAGACATGCTTTTCACTCTCATTTATCTTCTTTGAAGAAAAAAAAGATAATTTAACAAACAAGGCAAAGAAACTGATTTAACACTCTTGTGTTTATTGCATAAAACTTGCCGCAAATATTTTATAGTTCTCAGACGAATAAAGCAGATGTTAAATAACACAACAGCAGAGTGTTTGTGCTCCTTAATGTGAGAAAGATTGAGCAACTCATTGTTAGCTTTTATAAATTCAGTGATAATCTGTCATCTGCAGCGATGTTCTCCAAACTCCCGCTCTTGGCGTACTCCAGCGACTGTTGCTTAATGGCATCATTAAGACGTGATGATGTGATGTCGCCATAACTCTCATGCTAATGTGATTATTCAGCTAAATTCACAGACTGCACGCTTGTCCTGACGCATCCAGCTGATGTTTTATGGTAGCTGGAGTATGCTGCATCAGTCATAAGAGAGATGAAATGTATTTAGGGGAAAACGGAATCATGTTTTATTCAATTACATGATGAAGCTCAATTAATCAGTTTTTGCAATTAAGTTAAACTTGCTCATGCATCATACATGAGGACAATATCAAGGGTAGTTGCTCCAGAAGCTCTCTGCGTGCTCCAGGTGCCGACTGTCCTCCACTGTGAACATAATGGAAGAGAATATAATACGTTAGGAAAATTAAGATAAATACAACCCCTAACTTGCATGTTGAGCTTTCAATCTTCAAATTAACATGAAATGCAATTTGTTGGTAAATTTTTTTTACAAATACAGTCTCATTATAATGGAGAAAATGGCTGGGATGGAAAGAGTGAAATGCGGTGAATACAAAATAGCCCTCTTTTCCCTCTTTAGCGATTCATTGCTGTTATTTGCCAGGGCTGAATCCACTGTTATCATCCGCCATCATTACCTGGCGCAGACAGAGGGTCTTCTGTGTCGTGTCTCATTGTCTGAACCTCATACCACACTGATATACCTCTGATATTGCTTTTCACTTCTGATCTAGTCATTCCCATGAAACTGGCATTTCTGTGATTGATGATTTGCTAAGAGCCCGGAATCTTCAGGGGCTGATTGATGCTGCTTTTTTGGAGACGGAACAGAATTTAAAAGTAATAGTGAAATGAATTGCACAGTTTTCTTGCACCTTAGCACCTCGACCCACAGGCTCTTCATTTTAATGATGATTAAACGTAGACCTATATATATACAGTATATAACACTGTAGTTGCTCTTAAAGGAGTAGTTGAACCAGAAATTGAAATCCTGTCATCATTTCAGAATTTACTCACCCACACATGTTAAAAACCTGTCTTTCTCCGTTCTGTGGAACGCAAAAACAGTAATTCTATAAAATATTCTGGCAACACTTTTCCATACAATGACAGTGAATTGGGTATGACGGGTTGCCAGTTTCAAAGAAAAACGCACCATAAAAGTATTATAAAAATGACCTATACAGCAGAGAGGGAAGATTTTCAGTGAAAAATTTTACATTTTACAATTTATTTTTTTATTTTTATTTTTACATTTTAGCTATATCTTAATAAATATATTTGAATTATCACTTGTTTGACTTGCAGTATAATGCACAAGTGGACTGCTTTCATGATACTTTTATTTTTTCAGTTTTGGAGCAACCATGTCTCTATTAATTTACATTGGAAGAGAGCAGAAATAAACATACTTCAAAATATCTCCTTTTGCGTTCGAGAGAGAGAGAGAGAGAGAGAGAGAGAGAGAGAGAGAGAAAAATGTGGAAGGACATGACAGATTTCTAATTTTGAGTGAACTATTCCTTTAAATGATTTAAAATGCTATTTTAGACATTATTCTCAGAAAACATGTGATCTACTAAAACTGTCATGTTTTTAAAGGAGTTGTTCACCTAAAAATGAAAACTCTCATCCTTTATACGCTCTCAACACAAAAGGAGATGTTAGGCAGAATGACAGCGCCAGTCTCCATTCACTTTCATTGTATGGAATGATACAATGAAAGTCAATGGTGAGTGAGGCTATCAGTTCTGCCTAATATCTTGTGTGCGCCAAGTGAGAAAGAAAATCATACGACTTTAAAACAACACGAAGTTTAGTAAATAATGATAGATTTACTGGGTGAACCATCTCTCACAACTACTCCAGAATTTCATTCATTCACTATTTACAGCGATATCTGCAGATTGTGCGAAATCAAGCGCCTGGCCCTTTAAGAGCGCTGTTATCCCAGTGTGCGTAACTGCTGAATGTAGTCGAGGGCTGGGCTTGAGCCACGAGACAGTCGCCCGGAGACGCGACAGTAGTAAATCAGTTCATTCACAGCGAAGGGAAGAGTGCGGGGCAGCGGCTGGGATGGAAATCTGACTGGCTATTAAAGAACGGATACTTTTTCCATACACCAGGAAAGCGAGAAACGAAAGATGTTTTGCCTGTGAAATGAATCTTGGAGGAAGTAAGAGCGTCTGGGACGGACTGTGAGCATCACATTTTATCTGTCCGTTACACTGACTCTTTATCTGTACAGATCACGCACACGGGAATATGGAGTATTTGTGATGATCAGATTATCCGACACAGTTTTTTTTGGTACATTTTGGGTCTAGTTTGTAAAGTTCTTCAGTGTCTCCTCGCACTTCAACCGGATTGTAGCGCTTTTGGGGTGATTTTAGGGACTGTTTGTCCGGATAAAGGCGACTGAAGTGGACTTTATATCGGAGGGTGATGGAGTTTCGCAGGACTTTAGATGCGCTGCTCGTTGTGTTTGCCATCATCTGCGTGTCTCAAGGTAAAGTGGAGAAAATGCTACAGTGCGACAGATGGCCATATGAGGATTATAAATTAGTGAAATCGTTGTCGACACCTTCTCTGGTGTTTTTAAACGTAAATATTGTCTTATGGATGGTGTTGTTTAGGTTGCACGGTGATAATGCACATAATTTGTATAGATACAGAACTCATACACAGCAGCAGAACAGTTATTTTTTTCCCCTAACAATATTTGTTTTTAATATTCAAACAGTCGATATGTTTTGGTTGAGATGTTCTTTATATTAAGTTATAGTAAAGTCAAACCCCTTCATTTTTGATTGAATTACACAGCATCTCGTGTGTCTTTAGAAGGCATAGCCTATATATACAATGCTTTTAATGTAAACAATAAACAGATGATTTATAGATTTATCCTTAATACATAGTGTTATTTATACATGAACATATGTTCAAAACAGACCAGCTGACCCAGTTTACAGTAAATACCCTCACTTTAGGACAGATTAGCTTTTGAATTCAAGAGGATTCTCTTAGAGATAATGCGTAATATATAGTAAACTAAGGATATCTTCATTATTTAACTATTTTAATCTATTGCATATACTTTTTCCTTTGTATTAGGGATTTTTAACCCTTACAGTCTCAAAGACCCCTCATTCAGACTTCCAACCAGCTCAGGGACGAAGGATAGATCATTAGTTAGAAATAATGTACAAATTAGCTAAGAGTTAGAAATGCCATGAAAATGTTCTTTCGGAAACTTGTCTACCTTCAGGACCCCTAGCTGCAAACGCTGGCTCTGTAGAGCCACAATCTTGCATAGCTTGAATTGAATCGTGCTTAGATCAGTGGTATTGCTGGCAGTGCTGGCCAAAAGAAGTTCTGTTTTATGGGGCAGTAAACATTGCCTCTGAGATCTGTCCTCCAATATAACCGCTGACAAAATCTGCCACTGAATCAAGGGCAGCACAGCCAGATCAGATCAGACCAGATCTATAGTCCAATCTAAATTGTGTTGTCAATACTGTGCTCTTCTTTTGTTTCATGAGCAGATCTGGTCAAACCAAAACCAATTCCGTTTTTTATAACATGCTCAAAACCATCCCAAAAAGTGAGGCTGGGTTAGATCAGTGTTGCTGAATTTATCATTGTCCCTTCTTTTCCCACACCTCTGACTTAATCCAGCTCAGGTATGTGGTGAGGGCCGCTGGCTATCTCCTCTCACCCTCTCACACCTGATAAGGTTTTTGAAAGAAAAAGCATTGATTTACACTTCAACTTTTCATTTATAGGTGCCTGATCCTTCCGAGTGCGATTGTTGTGTAGTTATTGTTTGTCTATGTTACGTTTGTAGCTCAAGGAGGACGTGTGTTTGCTCGGCTCCTTTTGAAGTCATTTTAAACAGCCACAAACAGCTGTTGGCTCTTCCCGGATTGTCCCCAAATAATGCATTTAACGAGTAACGACTGCCGGCCTTTGACTCATTCGGTAATGACACCCTTAGTGGAAAATGACTTTTTAGCACAGCATTTCTTTTGTATTTTTCAATGAACACACAAGGATCTGTAGCCATACGTCCTATACTGTAAAATGTGCTTGATTGGCAGCATTTCAAAAGCTCTACGACTTTTCGCATAAAGCGTGTCATTTAGGGTTTTCCCTCCATGCACGACAGCTTATTTTGATGTCTTGCATCTCCAGGACTGTCGTCGCTCCTTAGATCAGAAGCGAAGCATGTTTGCGCGCGCATGTATATGAGAAGTGTGACTCAGAGAAGTCTGCGTCTCCCTCTCACACGCTCGCTCGCACAGTTACTCCCTGTCTCCTCTGTGTAAACAGTGTGCTGTCGAGAGGCTGTCAATAAGGAGGGAGATAAATGCCACATCTCCTACTGAGCACGCTCTGATGTCTCAGTCTGATTTCTGTCCCGGCACATTGACGCTCTTTACTGGATCCATGCCGGGAGACAAAACAGCTTGGCAATATCTTTCCGGCACTCTTTTGTTGTTGCTGAGATCTTACTTAAAAATTAATATAGCTGCACCACAAATGTGCTTTAAAAATTGACACCTTTGATTAAAAGCACATATTTCACTATACAAGAGCGTAGCTCATCTTCCAAAATAGCACATTTTTATCACCTCCTCTTTGTGGCAGCTTTTTAATTGGTCAAGTAAGGAAGCCAGAAACACATACGGCTCTGGTTTTATGAGACAGGAAGTTTGAATTCAACCCTAAAGATGGCGGCTCTGGCTGGCGTTGCTGTGTGGGGGTGAATGGGGACACAACACAATGCCTTGGCATCAATCTGTCCAGCCTTGTGTCTCTGGCCGCAGATGAAGACAGTTTAATGGCCCTACGCATTAGTTCCAGTGGCTGTGGTGACCCTCAAAGCCGTGTTCCAAATGGGAAGCACTATACAAAGAATCAGAGAGGCCAAACTAAACTCTAGGAGTGTGTTTATATGACTAGTAGTTTCAATTATAATTTGTTAGCTTTTCAGCGTTCTTAAATATGCGTCTGTGATTGTTTCCTTGAAGTGGTAGCTTGCTTTACGTTTGCAGAACTGTTGAACATGTGGAAACCTGGATTGAAGAAGTGACACACATACAAGGATTAATTGGTTTAAGGAGAGATATTGTCTCTGCAAATACATCATTCATTTAGATAGCTGTCGATAGGAAAAGTGCATAACCCACTTTTGACTCTCTTTGGCTGTTTTTTAAATGACTATAGATTGTATCTTTCATTAATGAATGCCTTTTTCTATCTAGCAATCTAACTCTGACTGAGTTCGATATTTATCTTTCCTGTCAAGAAATATAGCTGCCTCTCTATTTAATCAGAAAATTTCTCACCACTTCGATATTGACATGCCCTACAGCAGCGGTTTAGTGATTCTCTTTCCCATCCAATAACTCGATAGTAGTCAGTGTGGTTTATATCAGCAATAATACAATAAGGAAGTTCATGGTTGTTCCTGGGATCTTTTCAGTATGGGGCTTTTCGCACATCAGGCTGTAACAGTAGCAGGTTTTTTTTTTCTCCCCATCATCCCTGTCTTTTCATCCATCATCCATCCATGTAACTAAAATGGCAAAAAGATCAATGCCTTCTTAAATTTGGGAAGCCCTGAAATTGAGTGAGAGAGAGAGACAGAGAGAGTGTGTTTGAGTTTAAGCAGCACATTTATTTAAAGTCTAAGCTTTTGAAACACATGCATTAGCTGCATTTGCAATCCAACAGCAAGGTATCACAGTAATCCTCTTTTTTTTTTGGACAGTTTTTATTTTTTATTTTTACCTTTTATATATTTTTTTTAAATCCCAAAACTCCTCAAGTTTTATCTTTGTTCTTTCTGGCCCTCAAATGTAAAAAATGTTTTTCTCTTCACAATAATATACTTGCTAATATATATTGCAGTTAAACACATACCTTAAAGGTCCAACTTGTTTCCACACCTTTCAATGGATGAATGGATAAAGAGTTGTTAGACTCTTTAAACTTTTATTTACTTGCCAAAGCAAGTTTTTACACACATTTTGTGCTTGCTTTTAACTTTAGACCCTGCATACTCATTCTTCCCAACATGTAAATATACCCATTAAGATAAGCTTGTTGAAGACTTTGGATAATTTCAAGTGGGTTCTGCAGTTTATCTGTGTGCCAGTGTGTGGAAAGAAGCTGTGGGCATCTATGGGGCACTGCAGGGGCCACCTACATGCCAAGGCGACATACCACTTACATACCCAGATGAAGAATCCTTAGTATCTCCAGGCCTGGAGCACAGTTCCCATGGCATGAATTCTCAGCCACTCTTTTAATTATCGGATCACTTTTGGGCGAAAAATTACGATATTCCTCTTGATCCACGCCTTCTGACAAACAACACAGTATGACTGCTCATTATCAGGACCTGCTGAGCCTAGGATATCGCACGCCCTTGCGATATGCATATTGCGATATTTACATTTGCAATATTTCGATAATTTCGATATATTATGCAGCCCTACTCTGGTCTGTGTTTATTCGCTCCGTTTACTAGTTGATGCAAACAGACCTGGCTAATAGTGTATATAGTTGTGTGTTTGGGCACACTGTAAACAAAAGGGCCCGGGGCCGTGTGTGCTGTCTCATCAGGAGCTCCAATTTAATGACTCAGCCTCTATATGCATGGGCACTGCTATTAGATTATCTTCATTAACACACACTCCTATTTGGCTTTGAGACCCCATTATCCTCATCAGTCGTGATCTTTGTGTTGTTTCAGTAAATAACACTTGCCAGGTTCAGAGGGCTATTAGACATGGACATTACGTGCGCAGTTGTCGTTTAATGGCCGTGTAGATCAAAATCGCAGCTTGGCAGAGCTGGAATTGGTCCTTGAGTGCAATGCAAAGAATGTTGTGAATGTTTGTTTTTTTCGTGGTATCAGTATTCTTTGTCTTTGTCTCTGTCGGAGCAATTGAAGTGTTAACAGGCTGTTGTTCGTGTCTCCACAGACGTGTGGCAAAACGTTGATATTATCAGCTCTATTCTATGCAGAATAGTTTCTCTTACTGCAGGAATCTGCTGCTTTCCCTGCTGAAAATACCATGGCTTATGCTTTTTGCTGGCTAGTGCTGATGGACCAACAAACTACAGTAGAGAGTTTTTCGCTGTACTATGTTTTATGCTATGATATGTTACATATGATATATATTAATATTTTAATATTTAATATATATATATATATATATATATATATATATATATATATATATATATATATATATATATATATATATATATATATATATATATATATATATATATATATATATACACACACACACACACACACACATATATATATATATATATATTTACTGTTTTGAGTTCATTTTGAAACAATTTTTTTATTTTACATTAAAAATAGTTTTTGTGAATTTACAGCTTTTAATTTTTTTTTTGTATTATTATTATTGTTATTTTTTTATTGTGAGATATCTTGTCTGTTGTAATAACAAAATATTTTAGTGGGAGTTTCTCGTAATGATTTGTGCCGTAGAGAGACTAAGAAATGCAAATTAACTCTTAAATGTAGTATTTTCAGTCTCTAGCTCTCAGACCAGTCAGAAATGTGGGTTCCAGTGCTTTGGGCAAAACTGCCACCAAAAGTGACAGAAATGCCCCAGTTACCCAAAATAGGGCAAAAGTGCTCCCTGAGGGAATTCTCTTTTATCTCATATCAAACATTTGATATATTTGATGTATATCATTTTTTTTTTTAATTACACTACTCATCTGAAAATTGTCATAATATTATATTCTGTTTTAAATCTAAAAATGCAAAGTAGTCTTATTAATTTGGCTGCTAATGCTATGCATTCACTTTGTCAGCATATGAATGCACAGCGTTATTATGCAATCCATTAATTAGTCTTTTATCTCATATGCCTTTCTCAAGTAGAAAATTCTTCCCTCCCTTCATGTCAGTCTTGTATCCAGCCATGCCGGGGCTGCTCATGTTTATGACTGTGACTGTAACCCAGTGAGTCATTCTTATGCAAAACACCCACCATCTTGACGAGCACCACTCGACTTAAATGTTAAACCTGTTAAATGTGTGAATCATTAATTGAAAGCGATTCAGCTGTGTATTTCGCCAGTGCAGTGCCATATGTTGCAGATCTTCAGAAACATTCACAGGTTAAGTCCAGCGCTAAGGGAAGCCTAGGGGTTTTCCTACCCCTTATTTTGGTCATTTCCTCCTGCAATCATCAGCCATCAAAGCAACAAGAACACATCCTGAATGTGATATGTTATCTTCTGGACCTCAGGGGGAGATATGCAGATTTCCACTGTTCTGGGAGTAGACAAATGTTGAATATAGGCCTAATCATCGTCCCATTCTATGCACGCTTTCCCCGAGCATGTATTTAACATGAAGCCTGTCCGTACAGTGCCGACTACGCCCTAGTCCTTTTCATCTCTCTCTGTTTGACGTTCAAAGATCCAGTTCATGAATAGTCAGGTCAGCCCTCGATTGAAGGCCCCAGCCATTGAAGATTTTTTCAGCCATTTCATAATTTTTGATGAGAAGAAAGTGACTTCAAAGCCCACTTACACTTTGTTTTACATTTTCACTGGAATTTGACCTGAAGCAAATCAGGAGATGAGGCGGTCTTCTGAGGGAACTTCGCTTGTGCTTAAAAGCCACTGGTGTGAATAGCAGAAAAAGATCAGGTTTGTCAAATCATCTTGATCTGCTGTACAGTCAGATTCCTCCGCCTAAAACTTCACTTCCTGCTAAATTTCTGTGTGGGCCTCATCTGGCAATGTTGGGGTCAAGCGGAAAGTGCGTGGTGGGATTAATCCAGTGGAACGTGGTGCACCGCTAGGAGGACCAGGAAGCTGATGCTATCTCAACCAGTTGTGGTATGCTGGTCGCCCCAACCGGGCCACTTCCATTAGCGGGGCACTGAAGAGGTCCAGACAACACAGAGCAGCTGGGACGGAGCTCCACTGTCGCCACCATGCACAATTTATCTTTTATTCCCTACTTCTTCCTCTATGGGAGAAGTTGAAGCCCCCTTGAGATATGCAATATGCCATTGACATGTATTCCAGATGTGTTTTTCTTTGGCGAGGAGAGTTTGAATTACAGGAGGTCAGGGAAAACAGACTGTGGTATTATTGTACTGCCTTCATAGAGGGTTCGCAGAATCTGAATGAACCCGGGCGAATGTGTCTCAGAGCACTGATACATATCTGAGTATATGAAAACACAAAAAGACCACTATTCCCAGAGAAAAGCAAAGGATTCCTCACAGCCTGTACTAAAAATGCCCTCACACTAAAGGAATGAGCTAGTTTGGCAAGTCCAGGGTGACCAGAAGGTTATTTTTTACGCTTCATGGCTTGATCACCTGAGGCAACTCAGAGCTCTGTGTTGTTTGAGATCGTAGGGTTTAGGGTCAGCACTTAAAGAGATTCTCACTAACAGGTCGAACCACTGAAAGAATCGTGTTTATTCCCCTTCTCTTTTCCGCCAAGACTTCTCTCGGGAATCCACAGAGGGATCAATACCTTCAGCTGGACGTTGCCACTGCCCAGCAGAAGGTTCATTTGAAGTACTGTTTATTTTGTGAAGTGAGAAGTTTCTTAAAGCAATGGAGTGGCCAGGTGAGCCTTTGTTTGAAGATAAGATCTGATGTGTCAGGAAGTCCCATTTGCACCACTCTAAAGATTAAGTTTATGGGATTGGGTTAGGTAATATATCACAAAGAGGTTTGTGCTGTTCTCCTCAAAGTAGGAATATCTGTCTATCTACTAACCAGCACCTTTTGCATTCATGTTAAATCTATTTGAACAAAGGGAGTATTTTGTCTATTTGAAAAACATCAAAGCTCATGTAATGGACACACAGCCCCTGAACCCACAATGGCACGTAGACATTGTTTTGCTAAGGCTCCGTGACTTGATGCAGTCTCTTTCTGTTGGAATGAGAAATCCTCCTCATCCCCTGCAGTAAACACAACATATTTTGCTGTTTCTTAAGCAGGAAGCACATAAGCAGCTCTTGCCACAACCCCTAAAGGTGTCAGGTTGCCTCTGTAGAAGCTGTCATGGAATTTCTACGCTTGCCACTGCGCTTAATTCATCCCGGTTCCCACCTCTCAGCATTGACTCAGGCAGAAACACGCTCATCCCAGAGGAAAACAGCAGCCCTCCTGTGTAATTTCTTTTTGCATGTGACCAGCTTCACTTTGTCCTCTCACTGTCAGGAGCCGCAGGAGTAAAGAGCGTAGCTTTATGACCCTGGGTTTGTGTTCTTTCTCAAGAGCCCCTTTGTTGTTTGTAAATGCAAAAAAAAAAATTGGATAAGAAAGAGTGGTGAAAGGAACGCCCCCACTTCTTAATTTAACTTAAGGGTAATGAATGCACATTTGCAAATCAATTCCCAGATTCCAGTGAAAAAGGAGGGGTGAGGTTGTAAAATAATCAACTATTTAAGGGGGGTGGGAAGCCTCTCAAAAGAATTGCAGATGAGGATTGGGAGAAGAAAAGTTGGCCATTTTTGTCTTTGGTGTTAAACTTTGTGCTTTGAGCATCAAAGCTTTGCGCTTTTATGTAATACCACATTTTGACATGCTGCCTGCAAAATTGTTTTAGATTTCAAAGTTCTTCTGGATCTTGGTATTCATCTAAGGAAAAAATACTTTTGTTCCATATTTTATACTAATTTTGTCCTGAGCTGATAATTCCTCCTGCATTTTAATTTGTGCTTCTTTAGAACTAGGCCTACTTAATTTATCTTTCTTCTTGTGACCTCCAGGTTTTCACACATACTTCAAGGGATGGAGACAATTATTAGATCGTCATCTGACCTTTCCTTGTACGGTTGTCATGGAGATCCTTTGGCATTGACACCTTCTCTTGGAAGACTGAATATTTTCCGCTTATATTTGCTTATACAGTGGGTACGGAAAGTATTCAGACCCCCTTCAATTTTTCACTCTTTGTTATATTGCAGCCATTTGCTAAAATCATTTGTTAATTTTTTTTCCTCATTAATGTACACACAGCACCCCATATTGACAGAAAAACACAGAATCGTTGACATTTTTGCAGATTTATTAAAAAAGAAAAACTGAAATATCACATGGTCCTAAGTATTCAGACCCTTTGCTCAGTATTTAGTAGAAGCACCCTTTTGATCTAATACAGCCATGAGTCTTTTTGGGAAAGATGCAACAAGTTTTTCACACCTGGATTTGGGGATCCTCTGCCATTCCTCCTTGCAGATCCTCTCCAGTTCTGTCAGGTTGGATGGTAAACGTTGGTGGACAGCCATTTTTAGGTCTCTCCAGAGATGCTCAATTGGGTTTAAGTCAGGGCTCTGGCTGGGCCATTCAAGAACAGTCACAGAGTTGTTGTGAAGCCACTCCTTCGTTATTTTAGCTGTGTGCTTAGGGTCATAGTCTTGTTGGAAGGTAAACCTTCGGCCCAGTCTGAAGTCCTGAGCACTCTGGAGAAGGTTTT
>NW_015542355.1:1118475-1124253 GCF_001515605.1 Sinocyclocheilus anshuiensis | reverse complement strand
CATGTGATATTTCAGTTTTTCTTTTTTAATAAATCTGCAAAAATGTCAACAATTCTGTGTTTTTCTGTCAATATGGGGTGCTGTGTGTACATTAATGAGGAAAAAAAATTAACTTAAATGATTTTAGCAAATGGCTGCAATATAACAAAGAGTGAAAAATTGAAGGGGGTCTGAATACTTTCCGTACCCACTGTATGTCGCTTACACATGCTGTTTTGAATCAGCTTGTGAATATTTCCCAGAGCATGTCTTGTTACTGCAACATGGCTTGCATCATCTGTCTTTGTTTAGCTGGGCTGTGTTTAGAGGTCTTATTACCTCTCCCCAACACTGGAGATAAATATTCTTAGTGCTAAAAGTGCCTTGGGATTGATCAGAAGTTAGCCAGATGCATGTATTTCCTCCCAGAGCCAGCTCATCTCCCCCCCCCTTCCTTCACATAACAAGGTCAAACCCCTATTACAGTACAAGGGCTTGATACCTTTAAGAGCAGATGAGTTGTAGTTGCAGCACCTCCCTTTATGCCCAAATCAATCTAACTGCTGGAACCATTACTAGCGTGTCACACAGTGAGATTGCCACTTGTATGGGTTCTTCCAGATAGGACATGCTCTAATTTCAGCAGCATTTACCGGATGTAATCCTTAACAGCTGGACTGAAGTTGTGCTACTGATGTAGCGTAGAATTGATGTAGCCAAGATTTTTGTGCTCTGAGTAGAATTGTGCAAAATTCACACTTTTTATTCTTTGAATTGAATTCTATCTATCATCTATCAATCTATCTGTTTAATTGTACTTTATTCACATTTGAATAGGCAATTCTGCATCCTCAAAATGAAATTCAGTTCAAATACAGAAACTGAATTGGAATCTAAAAGGCATAATAACAAAAACCCTGTTTCTAGGTTGTTGGTATGTTGCTTGGTTGCTAGGTGGTAAGTTACTGGCCTAGGTTAAAAGTTAAAAGTCTCCATGAGTATTCACAACATATGATTCAGGTTCCTCCTGTAACTTAAGAGTATTTTTGGAGGGATATTCTTATCTCCTATGTGAAAATCATAAGTGTGGTCACTAAGAAATGTAATCCTTAACAAGCCACATGGTTTGAAGTACCATTCATGTCTGTAGTACAGACATACTTGAAAAAGAGTGACTTGCCGTGGCGAACAGCAGTAATAATTAATGCAGGCAAGGTTGTCTCAGTTTTATTTCACTCGGCGACCAGAAATCAAAGCACTTCCCACAATTCACACTGGAGCCAAGCAGCCATTTGTGACGAGGTTATTAAAATTATATCACCTTTGTTCTGCCTTCTTCACTTCCATATTTGAGCACTTCTTTCCTGCCTTGTCAGTACCAGAGACATTTTAATGTTAGTTTCCGAGTGTTGTTATATAAAAGATGCTCTTGGACATGTGTTATCTGCCTCAGAAGGCCCTTAAAGTGCACTGTTTCCCAGAGGGGTTGATTTTCTCTGACAGGGTGTGAGACCACAGAGTTCCTTAGAGTCGTCAAAATCCCCCAAACGCCCATCATGGTTTTTTTTTCAAGTAGCATTTCTAGCGCCTCATAATGGGCGACTAGTTGATCTAAAGGACTCGGAAAGCTCAGGGCGAGAGATTAATCAGCTTTTCCAGATGTTGTTGACTTCTTTATGCACATTCGGTCGTTATTAGACTGTCCCAAGTCCCCCTGGTCTTCTCGAGGTCACATTTCGGTGAGATATCTTCTGTTTTGGTAGAAGATTAGCTCAGGCTTTACTTTCCATCTCTTTTCCTGCCTTGCATCTCCTGTGTTTGGTTTGTTTTATTTAGAAGCTTGTTCTTGGATTCTTACCCCACTGTTTCTCCTCCACCCCCTGCCAACCGCAGTCTGTTCGGCAGTCCATAAGTGTCCGCTAGAAGCTATTAGCCAAACCCTGGCGGTCTCCGTTCCCTTAACCCAACGGGGCCACGGGGCTTTTTGTTTTCAAAAAGTAGAAGGGCAACAGTCCTGGGGATTCTGAGGTGAACACAAAGCTTGCGGTTTGGCCTTTGCCGTCTCTTGTGGACGGGGCACAATGTACTACTACTGTAAGGTCATTGTGTCATGTTATTCATGGCCGGGGTAAAGTGGTTGGGAAATGGGTTTGTTTTAAGTTGCATTAGTCTCTGGCCCAGGGGTTTATCCACTCAACTGAATATGAAGTAATAAAGCAAAGTAAAGCCTTGCAGATCTGAATGGTAAGAAATAATCCTTAAAAGCACAATTTTTAATGCCATTTTGCTGGTGTAAACTGTTAGATTAGAGTTTATCTCTGTGTGTGTGAAATGCATTACTGTTTTTCCTCATAATCCTGTGTAACTTTTCGTGTATTTTGAGGTGGTGATGGACGTTTCCCCAGGGGGATGTCTATAGCTTTTTGTTAGAGCTATCACACATGATTCATTTTCAACTGAAGGATATTTTCACCATCTCTCACTCTGACTACTGGGAATCACAGTCTCTCTCCTGTCACAGATTTTAAACCCCAATATAATTGTTGCCACCGGGATTGGTAATTATTTCCAAAATCACCATGCTCAATGTCTCACTTTCATCCCCAGATATCTCCCGATGGCTGAAATTCCCCGGTCTTGTCGAGAATCCGTTTGTGTTGTTGTTATTCATCCGTAATTGTCCCACCACCACACTGTCATTCAAATTGGGAGAGAGAAAAGCAATTTCAAAGCTTTCTGAAAGCCTACCTGAATTACCATACCACTGGTTTCTCCTTCCTACCCCCCTCAACAACTGTGTGAAACAAAAAAAACCTTGGCAGTCAGCATGAATTCATATGTGCCTTAAAACAGAAGACAAATTATATTTACATATCCCAGCATTCCAGCTACTGCGGGATTGAAACGAATTTCTGCTTTCTTTGATAGCAGTTGAATTTAGAGCATATCATTTTCATACTGCCAGTTTATGACATGCATATGAGCAATACATATGTATAACTTCTTAATTTTACCTAGCTGAGTATTGACGGAAATTGTATTTTACATCCTTGTCAACAGTGACATGAATAATCAACTTGTAAAGATGGCTTTGGTAAAGCAGGTGCTGGATCCAAGTCTGTGCATCTTATTGGCTAAGCTACAACTGGAATTAAGAGCTGTTTTTGGTGTAAAGTGAGAATTTTTGCTCTTTGCTTGGAATAAATTAAAGTTTTTGGCTAATTAGTAGTCATCAGATTCTTTATTTATATAGATTTTGAACACCATGTGTGAAGTTTCTGATGACAAGTAATGTCTACTTTCAGTGAGATTTCCCGTTGGTCATGTTACTTTATAAATATGAATATAAATATTGAAATATGACTTAAATTATTCTTTTTTTTAGGTTGGTCGGTAATTAAAAAAATGATTATGATTTGTTAAAATAACATGTAATATTTATATCATTTAAAATGTTATGTTAATGCATATGTACATTATGAAATAGTTTTACAAATGTAAATTAATGGCAGAAAAGCTCCCATTCTCTTCTCTGTCCAAAGTTACTTTTGGTGCAGTAAACTTATTCTTACTTATTTTTCTTGCCCACATTACATTAAAGGAGTAGTTCTGTCATCATTTACTCACCCTCCACTTGTTCCAAACCTGTATGAGTTTCTTTCTTCTGTTGAACACAAAAGAAGATATTTTGAAAAATGTTAGTATCCGGACACCATTGACTTCCATAGTATTTTTTTTCCTACTATGGAAGTCAATGGTGCCCATCAGCTGTTCGGTTTGGAACAAGTGGAGGGTGAGTAAATGATGACAGAATTTTAATTCTGGAAGTGAACTACTCCTTTAAGGAAAGTATATAAAGAATCGTATAAATAAATATGAATTTGAAAAACTACAGAATGAAATTGTTGTTAAGAAAATCGAATTGAATTGTGTAATATATATGCAACTTTTAAATTGAAAAGCAGTGAATCATGAATCAAATCAGTTCGCTGTCAGAGATTCACAACTGTACTTGTATTGCTTGTTGAATTGAGTCTCATCTGGTTAAGACACTGTGTTAGTGTTATTGTTTGTATACCAAATTCTCTCAATTGCATGTAATGCAAATAATAACCACCGATTCTCTCTCTTATAGGATCTCGACCGAGGCTGGAGGATGCCGCTCCACGGATTGTCGAACACCCCTCAGACCTCATTGTTTCCAAGGGCGAGCCTGCCACTTTGAACTGCAAGGCCGAAGGTCGGCCGACCCCTATGGTGGAGTGGTACAAAGATGGCGAGCGTGTCGAAACGGACCGTGAGGATCCACGCTCCCACCGCATGCTCCTCCCCAGCGGTTCCCTCTTCTTCCTCCGAATCGTTCACGGAAGGCGCAGCAAGCCTGACGAAGGGGTGTACGTGTGCGTAGCAAGGAATTACTTGGGCGAGGCCGTCAGCCGTAATGCCTCTTTGGAGGTCGCAAGTAAGTCAGCTCATTTGTACTCTGATCCTTGCCTCGCGCCCTCTTCCTCAATCTCTCCGGCTGCAAATTTCCGCAGTGCTCATCTTTTTTCTATAAAGCTTTCCCATTTTGTCCTGCTCTCCTCGTCTTTTTCCCTTCTCCTCCATCTCCACTCGATCTTGTTTAGTCTTCCACTCGCTGCGGCGGCCCATAACCATCGTCCCTGGATGGAGTAAAGCACTGAGGTCATTGTTAGTTTTAGAGGAGGTAATCTGATTTGTGGTATTAATGTAGATGGATGATAGCTGGTATTCAAGATAAATTCAACCCCAGAAATAGCCAAGAGAGGAGCATAATGCTGGCTGCTTCCAGGTGACAGACGTTAGCTTAAAAAAATCCACCAGCATCTCAGTGTTTCTCATGGAATGGCTCCAGGTTTTAACAGCAGGGCTTCCCATATCCAATACGCACTAACTTAATGCTGATGGCACTATTTGATTTTGGTCATTAGATTATCGGCATTTTCATTATGCTTCCGCTACATAATGTTTTTGTCATGCGACCTCAGAGCTCTGTGATTTCTTATACAGAATCATTTCTAGGTGGCCTGCAGACCTTAAATGGTGTTGTCTAGGGATGCACTAGTGTTGTCGATAACGAGGGCTCTGTAAAGTAGCTATCACTGCTGGCGATAAGCGCATACAATACTCGGCAGCCAGAACGGAGTGAGATTGGGTGTTAAATAGTGAATGAGTGATATGAAACAGCTGTGTGCAATCAGTGCTGTGTGCAATCAGGGCTGTGTGCAATCAGTGCAATGAATGATGGGATATGTAGTCCGGAGTGATGTGCAACAGTGTGTAGTGCGAGAATCAATGAAAATGGAAAGGGTGACCTCTGATGGCTAGCACACGGAAGTTCATGGACCGGATACGTAACAAGAACTATGACTATAACTTTTGGGTGAAACTTGTTTACTTTTTTTCATACTTTTATTACTTGTGGAAAAACTTGAAACAATTTTAAATAAATATAAAGAATGGCATTGGTTTTGTACATTTAATTTTTGTTTAACGTTATTAATAAAAATGTTGTTCAATTAGCATGTTTTTGTGTTTTGCTTTGGTACCGAAATTGGTACCGAGAACCGTGGATTTTCACTGATATTGGTACCGAATACTGAAATTTTGGTACCGTGACAACACTAGGATGCACCGAAATGAAAATTCTTGGCCGAAGCCCAAAACGGAACAAAATGAATCACTGGGCCGAATACCGAATACGGTTTTTCGAGTTTTTTCCCCAAGTATTTTGCCAATTTTTTTTCACCATTGCCTGAATTAAATAGCCAAAATGTG
>NW_015542355.1:1114083-1117988 GCF_001515605.1 Sinocyclocheilus anshuiensis | reverse complement strand
TAACTTGACGGAGCTCAAACTCAAAACACATGGCAGCAACAAACAGGAAGTGACGTCTCTCTCTCATTATCATTATTATTGTCTTAATTTTTATTACAATACTAACATTTATGAATGTTGATAGAGTTTTTCTCAACTTTTATTTTGGTGGAAACGCACAGGAAGACCTTAATGCTTCTTTTTGTTGACAACGGCAGATTTATAAATGAGTCTCATTACGAATACATCGTACATATCGCATTGTCACATGCCTTGTAAAAATTCAAAAAAATGTGACTGAGCAACTGACTAGAGCAGATTTTCCTTGCGCTTTGGACTTTGAACCCTGGTTAACAAGTAGATAGCGCCGCGAGCTCGTGCAGCGCTGTCAGAATACATGCAATGCGTGCGTGTATTAGAAAACATAACGCTCTGCAGTTTATTTACTAATTGTTTAAGGCCATTTCGCGATTTCAATCATCATACAGCAACAATCACCCCTTCCTCTTCTCATCGAAGACATGTGATGCAGTCTCTCGCTGGTTTTTGCGTCTTTCTCTGACAGTTTTAAATGCTTCCACACTGCTGACTTGTGTGCTGCATTATAAAGAGCGCGCCTCTCACTCTTCACTGGTTGCTATTTGATCGCTTCATATCATTGTTCGGTACAATTTATTCAGTCTTTTCGCTTATTCGGCATAATTCGAATAATTTCTGTTGCCGAACATTCGGTGCATCCCTAGTGTTGTCAAAGGAAAGATCCTTCACCTGCTCGAGTATTTCACCATCTGCTCTGAGATATCAGCGAGACATAATAGTCCCCATGTTCTGGCACTGCTTGGAAAGAATAGCACCATTCTCACACAATTCAAAGCCAAAACGGAGATTTGGTCTCCAGCTACTCATAAATCCTGTCTATTAAGTTCCTCTTCCATGCATTCTTATTGCAAAACGCTTCAAAACCCAAAGCATTTACAATTCACTCACACTCTGCTATCTAATTAGGATCTGAACCTCCCCGTTGAGCTGCAATATCTTTATTTAAAAGGGAAAGCAAAGAAACTGTATTCCTTTTGATGACTTCAGGATTAATTGAAGTTGTTGCAGCTCTCTAAAGCTGGAAATAATGGTTATTTGCTGCAGGATAATATTTATTCTCATTCTCAATGAGTGTTTTCAGATTGGGTTTCTTTTCAGTTTGATTTTTATTTCTTATCAGCATTGAAAATGATCTTTCTCTCATATTTTCATATCAAAAATATTTGAGTTTTCAGATTGGATTTGAACAGTAACTCCATTCAATTATAGGACTGACTGTGTGATGCTATTACCAAAACCATTAACCTACATTTCAGATTCATTTATTAGTGATATCCGGCACCTAAAAGACACTGCTGTTTCAAAACTCCAAGGTCATTGTAAGTTCGTGATCCGTGAGGGTTGCAGAACAGATGGTCTGTTGAATAAAACATTTTATATTGTTGCTGAGAAAATCAGTTTTCCAAAGTTGCATTAAAAATAGCGGTTTTCATCCAGAATACGATAGACACTATACATTTTATGCTTGGAAATTTGGTAACTCCTTTTACAGCAGTGTCTACAAAATATGTTTTTACCTCAGTGAACCGAAAACAAAATAAACGCATAATCAAACATCTGAAATTCCCAAGTTTACCCCTACAAATGGAAGGTTTTTGGATGAGTTCTTCTCACATTGAGCAGAAACGCTTGCAGTCTATGTTCCTCAAACGAGACTGTCATTATCATTAACTGTAGACTGAATGTGCGCAGTGGAAAGAATTCTGGTACACAAATAGTTCTAGAACCCCGCAGGAGTTGATTTTTGGTCTAGATTCCTGAACCGCACAACTGTCCGTCCTGTCATTTATCTGTGCCCCCATCATCCAGGTTGCCTACATCATTAGTTATGATATGTTTGGCTCTCCTGTGAGATGACAATGTGACATTTCCTCTAGGAAATCACATAGATATAATATACATTGATTGTATAGCTTAGTCAGTCAAAAATATGAGCTATATTCAGTATATATATACACTTCCTTTTACAATGTAAATGTCCCTAATTAGTTTAATGAGGCCATTTATGCAAGACTAAACTGATTGTGACATCATAACGGGTACATTAACATATGACTGCGCACATTTACTGCGACTAAAAAGAAAATATTTTGACAAATGTTTCAACTGTTTTTGTCCAGTTAATGTAAGTCAATGGGTCCAATGTAAGTTAATGTAAGTCAATGGGTCCAAAACTACATTTTGACTGTTTGAAAACAAAAAATCAGAATAGCTTCTTTGGTGTTCCACAGTAGAAAAATGTCGCACCAGGTGGTAAGGGGTGAGTAAATGCTGACAGAATTTCCATTTTTGGTTGATCTATCCCTTTAATATCCCTTTAATGCAATAAAAGTTCAGAATAGCTTTATTTTGATGGAATAAGCTCTGTGGGCATTGTGGTGATGAGATTTGGGCACATAGTGCCAGCTCTCTGCATGGAGATCATCTTTCTCCATCGTGGCACGGCTCCATCAGCCAGGTGGTGGGCGGGAGACGGGGATGAGGGGTCTGTTGCCAGCCATAGAGCTTGTCTGGTTCATAGGTTTTGGGGGTTTGGCAGAGAGAGGTATATATAAAGCGAGAAAGGGAGGTAGAAAGATAAATAGAAAGGAGAAGGAGGGCACCCATATGCCAGGCGTGTTGATCTGCCACCAGCAGGCAGCGTGTCGTACATTAGGAGGGCACAGATCTTCGGTCAAACGCGAGATGTTCTGGTGAGAATAAACAGGCTCTTGGCCCGGTATGTGTGGGAGGGACCGAATTCCCAGAGAGTGTTTTAACAGCCTGTTTATATACACTGCTTTTGAAGGCTTTATTTATGGTCGAGGTGATGAGTTATGTAGGCACGGTTACATTACTCAGATGATGAAGCCGGAGCTGGGATGATTTACAGTGACAGAACTCTCACACGTTAAATGATAGATGAAAGGGAATGGATCTGTGATGGTTCAACTGTGGTTTGTGGTTTATTACTTTTTAAATGATGCTCAGCATTTGGTGTCGCCCCTCTTTATACTTTTGCATGGCTTATGGGTAAACATCAGCCATTTGGAGCTTCTAATCAAAGTTGTTTTGGGGGGGTCAGGACTGGCTTCCAGGAGAACAGGCGAAGACAGAACAGCAGCTGTTCTGTGGAATGTTGTGAACGAACAGGTGAAAGAAAGAAATTATACTTTTGTTTTGATTAGCTGTGAGAGACGAGAAACTTTCACACTTTTCCACTTATGGGGACAGTCCCAAAAACCAGTTGTACTGCAAAAACACAGGTCAGCAACCAGTTCGGACTGAATTGTAACTAGGATTGTCATGATGTCCTCAACCTAGGCGAAATTTCATGATTCTCAACAATACAGCAAAAATTATTAAATTGAACACATTCCATTTTTCCAAGTTTATATTTAGTTAACATTATTATTATTTTTTGTTTAGTTAACAATATATAGTAAATATTTATTTAAAAAATGGTTTTAGTATTTTAGATTTAAATACTGATTTTTATATAAATATACAGGTGCATCTCAATAAATTAGAATGTCGTGGAAAAGTTCATTTATTTCAGTAATTCAACTAAAATTGTGAAACTTGTGTATTAAATAAATTCAATGCACACAGACTGAAGTAGTTTAAGTCTTTGGTTCTTTTAATTGTGATGATTTTGGCTCACATTTAACAAAAACCCTTAATGTGATATAACAGAGCTTTATGAGATCGCGATTAACTGAGATGTCAGCTTTTAGGTGATAATAAAGGAAGCACGCTGCTGGCATTCTGCCATACCAAACCATGCACGCAGCAGCACATGCTTGCTTTTCTGTTAAAAATAACAGTGGTTTGTGATTGTGAATGTT
>NW_015542355.1:1110254-1113561 GCF_001515605.1 Sinocyclocheilus anshuiensis | reverse complement strand
CAATTTGAGTTGAATTACTGAAATAAATGAACTTTTCCACGACATTCTAATTTACTGAGATGCACCTCTAGGGTTTAAGGTGGAGACATCCTGACAGATAAGCCTATGGGGGTTTAGTGGGGGTTTAGTCTAAACTCCTCCTTGCACTTGCAGGGGTAAAGCCCCTCAGTCCAGGACAAATCTAAAGTAATAGTGGCTTATGGTCAGCAGGGCATGCTGTCCCCCTCTGGGCCGCCTGCCCTCTGTGCTATTAACCTTATTGCCTTGGATCTAGACTCCGTGTAAGTGCCGAAGGGTGGCCCGGAGCAGTTAAGACTTTGAAACTCCTCAGTATAAATTGATTATAAAACCAGCAAAAAAGAGCACTGTAAAAAAGCATTGTAAAGATTTTTTATTACATTTGAGCAGTCCTTTACTGTAGCACTAATGTACGACACGCCCTGATGCAGCTATAAAAACTGCATGAATCAGATTTCTGGCTCAGAAGACAATTTCAGTAAAACTTCATTCAGACTTTGATGAGATGCATCCACAAAGTAGATTTATTATTCCAGAGCCTTCATTGTGACTATGTGAGCTATTAATCTCCCTGAATTTCCCAAAATATTGAAGAGGTGCCAAGTTGCAAATGCATTTTTCTAGCAAATGCATATTAACCAGCAAAGCCGACCCGGTCTGTCCAGACGTGCATGTGGCCGCGTGTGTGTCCGTGCAGTAATAATGAGATCACTTAGCCCGTCGAACTCCAGGGGTCAGGGAGACCGCTGACAGGGTGGGGTCATTCAGACACAAGCCTTCTGTCCCCGGGCTATTTAACTCTCTCACTACCTAATGAATTAATTAAAGACAGCCACAAGTAACACAGATCAGACATATGAACACAAGGCCACCCCGGAGGGAGAGGAGAGATATGCAGTGAAGATAGTCATAATAAACTGCTGGGGGACAGAAAGAAAAAAAAGAGAGGGAAATGTAAAAGGAAACAAGAGAGTGTTTAGCTGAATGAGCAACAGGTGGTGCAAGGAGGAGTTTGGACTAAACCCCCACTCAACTTGATGAGCAGGGGTGCATCTGTGTGCTTTTGTATAGTCAGGGTTATGACCAGAGCAGACAGGACACGAGGGACAATGCAGCCCACCTCTGACACCCTAGGGGAGCCACCATCCACTTTCAATCATTGCCACCAACTCTGAGACATCAACAACTCTCATTTATCTCTCTGTAGTTACACCTCAGTTTACTTGGTTTGAATGTTAAATTAGTAGTTACATTTATTATTAGTACATTTAATCATCATCATCTAAATAAATCTAAATATACTATAATAATAAAATGGCAATAATATTAATAATACTATCTAAATACTTAATAATTATTATTATTTCAACTAAATACAATTCAATAATAGTAATAAATAATAATCACAATAAATAATTCTTCTGCCAAGTAATATAGTTCATAATGATAATAATAGTTGCATATACATTTACCTGTGTGCAGCTCACACAGAATGTGGCTCATCCAATGAGATTTTAGACTCTGAACTTTCTGGTTTATAACATTTTCATTTGCAATTTTGCTTACTCATATCCCTCATATCCCTCAGTCATTTCACTCTGTGGTTGTGGTTAAATGAATGTGTAATCATTGTTGTTGACTTTGGGAGAGCCTGACCACCGTAGGGACTGTTTAATTGCATCTATTAATTTTCCTAACAGAGATCATACAATTGTAATTGTCAATTTTACTGGCATACTAAATTGCAAGGTGAGTTTAAGTGCTTCCTGTAGGATGGCATGTTTTTTTTTGAATGCCCTTGATCCAGATCTGAACTTTAGCCTAGCATTTTTAAAACACCTCAGATCTGTAGAGTGGGGAAACAACAGTTAAGCTTAAAATGAAGTTAGTAAGCCTGTTTATGTGCTGTGATTGATGGGAACCGGTCATTGGAATGCTAAATTATTTTCCTTCCACTGCATATGTGACTGTGCAATCCATATACCCTGAGAGTTTGTGCAGGCACCAGCCCTGGGATGATTGATTGCCTCTCTCGCGTTGGCATTGCCAGCTGGCATCGGAGAGATGGGAGAGAGCAATGGGCCAGGATATTGGTCTGTTTTAGAAGGTAGGAGGGCATAGACACACACACTGCCAGCAAAAGCAATACTTGTTTAAGCCGTTACATTTCCATTGGCCTTTAATTCCTTTTACTGGTTTTGGTCCCTTACAGTAACACAAATCTGGCCCAGTTCTTTTCCTGTAAATGTTAAAATTCGAGGTCACAAAAACTGATCACACAAAGATTCCGGAACAAAAGATGACAGTTCAATTTCATCAAGTAGTTTCAACCAATCAAATTCCCGAGCCAATCTAATCAAAAAAAGGAGACGGCGCACGTCTCAATCTGCGTACGTTTGTGACGTCTGTTTCAAAAGCGTATAATTCTCTACCTAGCTCCTTTAAGCAGACGGGCTCACCTTGAAGGATCAGAGGATTTTGGATGAACAAGAATGCTTCCCCAAACCCCTGCGAGGACAGGCTTCAACGTCAAGCCTTATCCCGAGACCTGTCCTACTGATATGCTTTGACGCATCATGCAGAGCGCTCTCAGAATTTGACTGCTCCGCTGAGTTTGAGCCCTGTCTCCTCTTATGATTTCAGTACCACGTGTGGTGTGGTAAAAGAGCACTGTAGTTGCCTCGTAGGCTCATACTCCATTCGATGGAGTCTATTGAGTCTCCAGTCTATTGAGAATCCATTAAACAAGTAACATATTTGCTGGTGGCACATTGATTATTTTAGACATTGTTCTCGTGATTGTTAAATTCCATTTACAGGCTCTCTATTTGTTTTCGTACAACAGCATGAAAGCTTTTGACAGTATATTTGATGCAGGTTTCCTGCCATTTAACTCCTTCAAAAGCAGCATCAAGTCCACATTTGTGCTTCTCTGTGTATTACGTAAGCTAATCTTTTGTTTTATGCACATTTCTGTAGAAAGTACCTGTCCTAAAATCAATAAATTTATTTCGCATCAGCTTTCCAACCTCAAGCGATCCTCAGGCAAGAACTGGCTGTGTTTACCAAATAATTTTTTTTCCCCAGAGCTCCCAGCAACAGCTGCAGTCTTAAGTTTTATATATATATATATATATGTGATAGGGATGCTCCGATCAGGATTTTTGCAGCCGATACTGAGTACCGATTTCTTGTCATGGTGATCGACCGATACGATGCCGATTCTGATGCTTCAAGCTTTATATAGAAGGTTTCATCGGGCGCACGCGCCTGGCCCGAAGTTAACTTC
>NW_015542355.1:1099266-1109971 GCF_001515605.1 Sinocyclocheilus anshuiensis | reverse complement strand
GCCACAATATCAAAACTGACCGATTTTCCAAAAGGCTTCGTTGAATAAACATGAGCACGTACTACACATTTAAAAATCATAACGAGGCGCGGGTGTTTTTATATCACCGTATTTCTGAAGAAAGACTATCTTTAGAAAATTTTTGATGTCATTTTCATTTCATTGTTCTTGCCCCTGAAATAAATTTTTAAATATATTTTGGTATATATTTACATTTACATTTAGTCATTAAGCAGGTGCTTTTATCCAAAGCGGCTTACAAATGAGGACAATAGAAGCAGTCAAAACTAACAAATGAGCAACAATATGTAAGTGCAAATGACAAGTCTCGGTTAGCCTAACGCAGTACATGTAGCAAGGTATTTTTTTTATATATATAAAGGTTTATTTAAACATTATCCAATAGTAAACTGTGGAGGACAAAATAAACATTTAATTAAAAAAAAAACATTTAAACTCCTAAAAGAACTAATTGGAGTAGTCTGATACAACTCATTAGGTTTAGTTTAACATTGTCCAATGTTATAGTGAGGACAAAATTAATAGAAACTCCAACATGGAGAAGTCTGATGTAACACATAAGGTTTAATACTGTCCAATAGAAGACTGAAGAGGGAAAAAGAAATAGAAACATTTAAACTACTGAAAGAACAAAACAGTTCGGTCATGGTTATATCCACAGGCGCTGCGGATAATCCGCGGTTCGGGTAATAAAAAAATGCATTCTGATTATTTGTGGGTGGGTCACGGGTGGATAAAATAAATCATACATGATGCAAATATTAAATACATTTTTTTTAAATAAATTTTTTTCATGAGGCAGACGATTTCGTGTGTGTGTGTGTGTTCGTCCTCCACGCTGTGACAACTCACAAAAGACTATTTTTAGCCATGCAGCGTGGAGAGCCGCTTCAGAAACGTGCCGCGGCTGGCCGGTATAAACCTCAGAGTAAAGCCTGTGTTAATGCTATTGAGTAGGCTAATATGGCCAAAGAAGATATTTTGTTTTATAAATAAATGTTGATTTAAAAGCAGCCCACGATCCAGCGTATTATGTTACCGTTACCCCTTACAGCTCCGACGAGGTTTTGTTCCGTCCTCCACGCTGTGACATTAGCCAAGCAATGCGGAGAGCCGCTTCAGAAACATGCCGCAGCTGGCTGATAAACAAGCATTAGAGCGGCCGCGATCAGCTCCAGTTCCCGTGGAGCCGTAACGCGCCGCAGACGTGTGCAGTGAGGTGCAGATCAGCTCTAACGTTGCTGAATCTGCTGTTAAAAATGAACCATCCATTCAACATATCATCATGCAAAACATACATGACAAATAGCGAATTTTTCATTGTTTCTCGAAACGTCATAGCATTTCCACACCGGCGATGACATGACTGTGGCGCCAAATCATTTATGTCCCCATGCATCATGTACGTCGTCACGCGTTGACGTCATCAAATTGCGATCGGTTCGTGAGATCGGCCAAGCGTAGTGAGTACCGATCGAGTCATATATATATATATATATATATATAATAGATTTTTAATATCCGTATTGGCCAGAGTATTTTAATCTATCAAGTCTATATGACCACTGTCATAATCTAACTGTAATCTTGTGATTGAGGTCTCATTTGTTGGTCTGCAGTGTTGCAGTGACAATCACACAAGTAAACAAAACAAAAAAAAAAAGTCCCAGATCACCTTAATTCACCCTGCTGGCTCATTTTGGACAGTTGGACATTTCAGTTTCCCCAGATGGCTGTGGATCACTATTGTGGGATGTTTCATTAGCAGAAAGGGGGGCGTTGATGGACAAAGACAAAGTTTGGTTCCTCCTCTCATTAAGCTCGAGAAGTGCAGACCATCACTAGATTAAAGTAATCCTCTTTCTTTCCAAAGACCATGTCTCTATTAGCCTCCACCGTGGAATGCCACACGCGCCGGATTAGACCACATCACTAATGGACTTATTGTTGTCGGTATCTGCATACAAAAAGACCAGCTATGGGGGGGCCTGGGGCTCTCCTCCTGGATGTTCCATCAATACAGAGATCCTCCCATCCCTCATCCCCTTATCTCCTCTACTTTTGTTCTCCACTCAGGCGTTTTGTGGGCCAGCGTTGTGTCCAGCGGCGCAGGGGCTGGTAACGGTTTGCACACGCAACTACCCAAGCACTGAATAATGATGAGTTTACAGTAGGGTGAATGTGTTAAACAGTCAGCCACCCACAGAGCAGCTGTTTTCCCTCCAAAACACTTGATTGAAGTGGTTTTGTAGCTTCAGTTGTTGCAAAACGCTTCATAATACAATGACATTGGGACATGAGGGAGGTTATGCCAATGGTTTGAAGCTGACCTCTTATTAGGCTTCAAAGATGAGAAAGGCTTGTCTGATTTAGTTTAGATAATTTATTCTGATAAAAAAGGATTTGATCTGTAAGTGCTAACAAATGTATTGTTAAAGAGCTAAAACAGCCAAGATGAAGTGTTATTGTGTTTGGTGGAGAATTAGAATGCCTCCATTGAAGTCTAGATTCCATAACAAAACATAGTGATGTAAGCAACTGAAACTTACCCATATTGCATTGCAAATGTGACTGACAGGCAAAATGATTTCTTAAAACTGTAGTAGACTATATGGCGGAGAGGATAGCCCACCCTAATATGAAAATTCTGCCATTTCAAAAGTATGAAAAATCATACTTTAAAAAATATTTTGAAAATTTGCATTTTTTTTTTAACTATAGTATTTTTTTTTCAATTATAATATGTTATACTATTATAGTATTTATTAATATTTTGAGTTTTTTCTTTTATAGTTTCAGTTTTAATTTTAACTTTCAGTTTTAATAATTTTGTTATGTGCTTTTGTCATTTTTATTAGTTTTTTAAAATGTTTTTAAATAAATGAAAATACATTTTTAATAAAATGACATTTTTAAATATTTCTATATAGCTTTACTTTTTTATTTTATCATTTTAGTCATTTTAGTTCTTCAGTACTTCACAGTTTCAGTTTCTGAAGAAAAATTTCAATTTTTAAAAATCTTTTTATTTTATTTAAATTTTATTTTCGGCTTTATTGCAATTAATGAAAACATTTTTAGATTTAGTTTTGGTTAACAACAACACTGGAACATTTTAGCTGTTTTTGTCCAAACAAAGGAAGTCCCTGGGCCCAAAACAACATTGGGCATAAAATCTAAATGTCTTTTAAGTTCCACCAAATAAAGAAAGCTGTAAAGGTTTGGAATGACATAAGGGTAAGTAAATGCCAAAATGATTATTTTTAGGTGATCTACCCCTTTAAAGACCCCATCTAGCGTCAGACTAGAGAGCCTGCGATTATCTTGAGGATCAAGCTGAATCTTGTGTATGAACTTCCTATAGAGGGCTCTGAAGGGTTTAGACATGAACACATTTCTAAAACAGTTTTCAGAAGAAAGATTATGTGTGATGGGCATCAACCATTCGAATATTCTCAAAAAAATATTTACTGAATCTTCATGCAGTCTGAGTGCACATTTGAAATGACTAGATTGTTTCCCTCCCTCATGGCCATCTCTTCATTAGTCTTCTCTGTATGAAACACCACCTCTCTGTCATTTAAATGAGGCTGGCGTACCCTGATGTAGTTAGCATGGGCCGCTTCAGACAGCTGCTGGTGGGACAGTGATTAACAGTGAATGGGGTGGAGGTTAGAGTCGATGCCTCTGGATCCCACCGTTGGTCAAATGCCCCCTCTTCCTCCTCCTCCTCCTTTCCTGGATAATGACACCCACCTCCAGCGCTGCACATGCGGCTTTGCCCATAAAGAATACTCATTTATAACTTCAATTTGTCGACCTGACATGGCGAGGGCTAAAAGGTTTCGGGGAAGACCAGACGGGCCTGTTTATGTGCAGTTAAGAGCCTTGAAATGATGTACCTTGGCAGCACGTCTCATACATCTCTCCATCTCTCATTCTTTCCGTCCCTCATATAGAATGCATATCATTTCATCAGGCTGGATCGGTGTGCTGGGGAGCGCTTTTGAGTAGTAAAAAGATGAAATATCACTGTTATTTCTTGACACAGTGTCTGGCGGTGCAACTAAGGGTTTACGAGCATTATAAAGCTGACTTGTGTCCGAGAGCATGCAACCCAAAGATTGCAGTGATACAAACATGTATTTATTTATAAAGTTTCTTTCTTTCTTGTGTATTTAGAAGTTGCTTATTTATTTACTTGCTTTTGTATGTTTTTTTAATGCAGATATTTTAAATGGTATTTTAGTTATTTACTTGTTTTTGTATGGTTTGTAGATAAATCAAAATGTATTTATTTATTGCATGTGTATGTGTGTATATATATGACTTAGATATAGCAAGTGCTATTTATTTCTTTCCTTATTTACTTGTTAGTTTGATGTTTTATGCCCGCTATTACAGCTGCTGTTTGTTTGTTTATAATATGCAAAAACATAAAAAACAAACAAGTGCTTTAATCTTTTTTTTGTTAGTTTAGTTTAGTGTTTTATTTTATTTCTTTTTATTATTTTGCTTAATTATATTTATTTGGTTGCTTGTTTGTTTGCTTGTACAGCAGACGCTATTTTATGTAGATAACGACATTTTTTTTTTTACTGATTATTTGTGTTTAGCTATACTTCAGTTTTTTTCTATTTAAACCAAAGTTGTCAGCGGTTGTGAAACCGCACAAAATTGGTAATTTAGCTTTAAGCCTTTTCACTTGGATTGTTTGTCCTGTTTAATATACTTTTAGCCCTTAAGCTGTGACGGAACCTGAATATTAATGTCAGCCTGGTGGGTCCGAGCGTTTCTCACACATGGAGGAATTAATTTTTCGTGCACAGTCACCACATCAGTGCATCCAGATGCTTTTCATCAATCAGCTGTGAAAGAGAGAGATGGAGAGAGTGAGGGATCCCAGCTGTTGTGTTCTAACAGGACTCAGGTGATGGCTAAGCAGCAGAGACAGCATCTGAATGAACGTCGAGATGATGACAAACATGCACATGCTAATGCCACCGCAAACAAAAGCTGAAAGAGACAGAAAAAAGTGAGTATGGCATATAAGCAGCGTTGATTTCCCACTGTCCCCAAGGCAATATCAGTCTGGGCTTCTGCCCTGAGCTCGCACTGGGCTCATTATGTCTAGAGAGGCCTCTTTGATCCTATTGGGGTTTGGGATGATGAAACGTCGAAGGCAGCAGATCGCTGTGTGTGTGTGTGTGAGCGCACACTGTAGTGTGTATTTGTGTGTGGTGGAGGGGATGTTATCTGGTGGGGGTAGGAGAGAGGGACAGATGTCCAAGCTGCACGTGCCTCAAGCGTCAGATCCAACCCCCAAACTCCCCTGTTACCTCTCCACCCCTCTTCGTTCCTGTCCCCCCCCCCCCACAACTTCTGTCAGGAGCCGGTCCAGCCCGTGGGTCCATCGGCGGCAACAGATGTGTTCGGCACGGGGCCATACTGATGCTAATATGACTGTAGAAGACCTCTGAAATCCAACTATTTCCAAGCTGCTGTGGCATCTCATAGCCAGAAGATAGGAAACCTGATCTAGATCCTCTTATCCTCTAAAGTGTCATTGATGGCAGAGAAGATTAGAGTTTAAATTCCTCAAAATGTCACAGGTTTTTCGAGTTCTTTTGCTTGCAGTTGTGGGTCGGTCTGATATATTGTTTCCTGCCATAACTGACTGCAGGGCAGAGGCTTAGCCACATCTATCCAGAGATTTGGAGGAAGATATTGAGATGTCCTTTCAAGTGTGCCAGAGACAGGTGTATTCAGGAGAAGTACTCTTTCTCAAAGCTGCTGTAATTGTGTTGACTCCACAAGGGAACTCTTCACTAAAGAGAACAGAAGGAAATCACTCATACAATGAGACAGCTCAAGAGAAACCCATTAAATATCTCGCTGTAATATTTTTAGCCACTACTTGGTTGCCCATGAGGACCCATCTTTTTCCCAGGACATATTTTTATGAATATGTTTGTGTGTTTCTTCAATTTCCTTGTAAAAAGGATCTGTACACACTGTTAAAGCTCTAAATTTTATGCACCAAATGCAGTGTTTCAAACTCTTAGTCTGTATCTGTGTAATCTCTATATACACTACAGATGAAAAGTTTGGGGTCAGATTATATAATAGACAAATTAATACTTTTATTTGGCAAAGATGCATTACATTTATCAAATGTGAATTTATACTGTTATAAAATATTTCTGTTTCAAATAAATGCTTTTCTTCTCTACTTATCAAAGAATCCTGAAAAAAAGTGTTACAGTTTCCACAAAATTAAGCACTGTTTTCAACATTGATGATAATAAGAAATGTTTCTTGAGCACCAAATCAGCACATTAGAAAAATCTGTGAAGGATCATTTGACACTGAAAACTGGAGTAATGGCTGAATAAATTCAACTTTGCTACCACAGGGATAAATTACATTTAAAAAATATTAATACAGAAAACAACTATTTTAAATTGTAATAATATTTCAAAATATTACTGTTTTTACAGTATTTATGATTAAATAAATGCAGCCTTGATGAGTATAAAATACTTCTTTAAAAAACCAAGAGTCCCCCAGGGCTTTTTTTAGTGGTGGTGGGTGTCTGTCTGAGTGAAAGTTTTTTTTCCTTTTACTGCCTCAGGCCTTCTTTGGTCTAGGGTGGTCAGGGGTGGTCTGTTGTGGATAAGTGGACATCCAGGGGGCTGGAGGACAAATGTGGCTATTTAAAGAAGATGAGAGGGTTGAGGGGCCAGCGGACAGGCCTAAAGCTCTCCATATGTCCACACATGCAGATAATGATTAGCATTATACCTCATCAGTCAGATAAATCAATAGCCTGCCAGTCAGCTACCACCTGTTCACCTGATTATGCATGCTAAACACACATAGCTTGAATTTGAAGCGAATAGAGTGAGAGTAATTAAATAGTATGAAATCATAAACATGTAAGATGCATCATTGGGCACCTGTCCATTCGTAAATCAAATTCACCTTGGAGGGAGTGGTGCAGATTTTTAATATCAAGGCACATGGATTAGAGCTTGTAAAAGTGATATTGACACAGTTCATGATTTCCTGACCCGAATTTAATAAGATTAATGCCTCGTAATGATCATGCGCTGAAATTACAGCCCATGTCTGGTTCGATGAAGCCGTCTTCAGTAGGCGCTTGTCTTTGTGTATGTCTGAGCATGTGACGGATTGCTTCATGCAGAGAGGACAGATTGACAGATAACCAACTCAAATGCCGAAAGCGCCCCTGTGAACGTAAACCTTTCATCACTGAGAGAGAGCCATTTGTCATTTCTCCTCGTACATTTGAATATTAGATTTCATTCATGAGAGCTCGTAAAACACACACGCTTTCAGGCAACAAAGTAACATGCTTTTGAGTGCCTGATCACACTTGACGCTATACCGTTTCATTAGGTGTGAGTGATTGCTAAGTGGATGCATTCGTGCGTTTAGTCTAAACTTCTGCTTTGTTGAAGCTGAAAAAAGTCTCGAAAAAACATAAAGACAGCCTGTGGTCATGTTTAGAGCTACTTTAAATGCACATTTCAGCAATCCAGACTGCTTCTAAATTAATTTCGTAAAGCCTTTCACCTGCCGCTTAGTGAGTGACTCAAACAGACTCATGACTTTATAGACAGCTGCATTGGGTGCAAGTGAAAGCCCCCAGCGGAGTCGTATGCTGGTGGTTTTAAGGGATACCTTACAATGTCAGAGATCCGACTTTAAAATGAATGAAGGAGCGGGGATGAAGAATTGATTTTTGAGAGGGGAAAGGTTGCGAGTCGGGGGATTCATTAGCCATGCCCCACAGAATGCAGCTTTAGTGGCAGCCGAGGGAGGTAATTGAAGTGGACTGCAGCGCTCACGGGTAGGATTACACTGACTTTGTTTTCAGAGAAGATAGAAAGATGGAGAGAAGGAGAGGGGGTTTCCCCCCCGAGACCGACATAAGGGGTCGAAGGTCATAGTCCTAATCCTTCATCCCTAGGGTTTATGGGTAATTGGCAGTCTAATCAGGGTTTATAGAAGCTCTCTTGGTCAGATATGGTCCAGGACTAGTTTAAAAATATACCCTTTCCCACCTGTTAAAGAGTCATTTGTACCTTATTTTAAGGTCATGATTGTCAAGATAGGAACAAGAGAAGATGATACTTACTTTTTATTGGCTTATCAAGCACATCTAATAATTATAGTGAGATTGCTTGTTTACTAGAAGCCGTATTTGTGGCAAGAATGGGAAAGTTCACGAGAACTTAATTTTCCCTCTGATCCGTGGGCGCCTTTCTCAGGGGAACTGGATCTGTTGTTGACTTGACAGGGCAACATTAGATGGGAACACTTTATTTCGATAGTCCACTTTAGACATTCTATTAACAGTAAGTAACTTTGCAACTACATGTCAACTAGCAGTTAGTAGAGTATTAGTAGACTGTCTGCTTAATATCTTCTAACACTTTCTTTGTCAACTTATTCTACTAACCCTAAACCTACCCTAACAGTCTACTCTGAGAGTTAGTAGACATGTAGATGCAAATGAATGAGAATTAGTTGACATGTAGTTGACATGTAGTTACAAAGTTACTTATAGTTAGTAGAATGTCTAAAGTGGACTATCGAAATAAAGTGTAACCCATTAGATTTCCATAAGCCCACAGGACTCTCCTCTTCAATGCTGTTTATATGCATGTGAGTGCATGTGTGTGGAAATTAATTAGTTGAAAGCTCACATACAGTGTGTTTCGGGACCGGTTCATGGAGGTTAATTAAAGCTGCAGGTAGGGCCAGGGATTCAAACTTGCTCAAATAGATTCGACTAACGCTCAGTGAGTGCCCTGCTGACTAAAATCTTGTGAAGATGTTTAAGACTTGCTTTGAAAACATTACTGATGTTGTTTTGGCATCTAATAAAGCAATAAGCCATGAGAGGACACGCAGAACAGTTATTTTACCATGATTAAGGGTTTTATATATATATATATATATATATATATATACTTTTATAGCTGTAGATATATTGTTATGTTGAGCATAATATTAAATTCTACTGATGTTTGATCACACGTATATGTGTTTGTATGCTGTTTCTTAAAAGCATCATAGACATAACAAATTGGGAATCTCTCTGGACCTTGACCCACTGGTCTGTATTTTAGGGATTCTTTCATATAACACCTGAAGATCTAAGATCCAGCTGCTCAAAATTTTATTATTTACTGCCAGACGCTGCATACGTCTGCATACATCAAGGGGAAGTCGTGGCCTAATGATTAGAGAGTGGCTCGTAACCCAAAGGTTAACGAGTCTCGTACCGGCAGGGATTGTAGGTGGGGGGAGTGAATGTACAGCGCTCTCTCCCACCTTCAATACCACGACTGAGGTGCCCTTGAGCAAGGCACCGAACCCCCAACTGCTCCCCGGGCGCCGCAGCAAAAAAAAAAAAGGCTGCCCACTGCTCCGGGTGTGTGTTCACGGTGTGTGTGTATTCACTGCTGTGTGTGTGCACTTTGGATGGGATAAATGCAGAGCACTAATTCCGATTATGGGTCACCATACTTGGCCACATGTCACGTCACTTTCACTTTCATACTGCTGCAGTGGATTTCTGAAAAGCACCAACAAAGACACAATAGACTAAGAGTATATTGGACATTGTGCCATTTGAAGCCTTGAGGGTTTTTTTCCCTTAAAAACAAACCATTTCAGTTTTACAAAACTTGGAACCCTTTTCTCTCCCACTTGGGAGCTAACTTGGGAGACAGTTTGAGTTGGACACTGAAGAACGGACTGAGTGGCATTACATGGACCGAATTGAGATGAACATGGATATTACTGGGTGCCTTGAACTGTTGTATGTATTTTATTTTATTTTTTATTACTACTATCATTACTATTTTTGTCTTTTCCTGGCAATTGCTTTGCTCTCGACTGTATGATTGTACGATTGTTTTACTACGACTCCTCCGAAGATGACTATTATTCATGTGTTTTTTTGTATGTTGTTGTTGCTCTTCTTGCAGATAAAGGGAAAAAAACTGCTAGTAAACTAAAGCCCGGTTCAGACTACAAAATTTTTTTTTGTCGGTTACGACAGTCAATGTGTCAGATTATGTGATTTTGACTCCTAAAATCTTGTTGTGTCGTGAACAAGAAACATGTCAGGCTACACATTGCTACCCAGCCATTCATCGCTTGCCATCTTTAACGATGTGCGTGTTGTCATTGATACGGTGGGACTAGACAGAGAGATTAAACAAACAATGGCTAGCAAACAGCGTGTTTTGCCCTGTCTTGTAATCAGAAAAGCCCAAATAAGAAAGCAAACCTGACAGTGGGCACAAATCTGGATTACATGAAGAGGACAGTATAGACTGTCAAAGAGAACGGAGGTAAAATAGTTTTTATTTGACTTTTTTTAAATGCAGGAGTATTATTGCCATAGCTCCACGAACATTTCCTCTATTGTAAAATTTCACCTAGCAGGACCGATACCATTGTCTCTTTTCCATTTCAGGCTTGTTTAAAACCATGTACGAAGGTGCTTCTGTGCTTCTATTGGTCAGTGTAACAGATGTGACGGAACTCGTGGACGATGGAAAAAAAAAATAAACACGTTTTTTCCTATTTTAAAATGCGACGTCAGTAGACATCCAATTATACTCATGTTTGTCAAGCAGGA
>NW_015542355.1:1094860-1099172 GCF_001515605.1 Sinocyclocheilus anshuiensis | reverse complement strand
GGAATGCCACCATCATTCACCATGACATCCTCATGAAGTGTAATGTATATTAAAGCTTGACGCCACTCCATCGCATACATTTGAAGGGAAGGAAATTAAAACAGCAGCAGCTGACAGACATCCATTAGAGGTGCAAAGAGGGGTGCCCCAAATAGCTAACGCTAATATCTGCCTGTTCTGTTGTCCTGCTTTAGATTCATCAACAATATATATTCACTAGCACATGCTCGGAGAGCGTCATTCATCAAACCAAACTCTCCCGCCCGCCTCGATGACATTGTAGCGACATTAGCACAGTAATTTAGACGTAATGGCCGTACATTATCTATCCTAAAGTGAAAGCGTACACGCTGATTCACTTACGCCCACGTAAACACATCCTATGCACCAATTAATTCTCACCCATAATTAATAGTCAAAAACAAATTTGATTCCAACTGGTGTCAGGCTGTTTTTTGTCCATGTGTGACTTTTCATTCTGTTTCGGCCATAATAAATCTTGCATTATATCGATCCATAGCGCCTCTATAGTGATTTGTGACTCTAATCCCGAGGACCCGCCGCAGAAACACTCCAGTTCCTCTGCTCATCAAGAGGTATTAGGGACCTTGAGATAGCATCAAACTCTCACTAACCGCTTGCGGTGCTGAAGGACAGACGATGTCCCCAAGCCGCAAACCTTGACTGTGGTGCCGTTGATCTATTATGTGCATGACAATGATCAATTTTGGCAGATAAGACTAATGTCTTGCATTTAGGAGAGTATTCATAACACTCATACACATTTATCTTAAAATGCTAATGTGTAATGGGATAATTTTAAGGACAGTGGGACTGTGAACATGTTTAATTTGTTGTTATATACAATAGATATGGTTTGACCTGAATAATTTTCAAAGATTACAAAAAAACAATTATATTCAGTTAATGGCTTGAAGTGTTACAAAGTTATTATTGTGAATTATTTTTTGCAGATACAAATTTCACACATACTACATCTGTGCAAAACCCACCAGTGCTGTCTAGAATTGAGATACCACCACTTGGACTGGCTTAATATGCAAACTTTTTACCCCATCATCTCTCTGTAATTAATTAATCATTGTTAGGGCTTGATGTGCAAATTATGGCATAAAGCTCAACCTCCGCAGCTTCTAAAATCTGCCTTTATGTTAGGAAGCGTTCAGAAAGTTTATGTAACACTTCTGATATGCTGGTTTCAGCTGTAACAAAAAAGTTCTCTCAGCCCTCAAACTTTTCAGATTGTGTGATTTTGAGGAGACGTGTAAAGTGTTCTGGTTGAGAGAGAGCGTGAAAAAAGATGGATGGGAAGAGAGAAATTACTGCCTTCGGACTATTATGAGACCTCTGTCAGTTTGATTGGATTACAGAATTTGGAGAGGTTCAGGTCAGTCAAGAGAAAAAGAGAACGGGAAAGGATGGAAAGTACATTTGCTAAAAATAAGAGAAATGTATTTAAACACCTTGTATAGCCTAGAGACGCTAGAGCAGCTGTGTAGTACTTATGTATTTATTTATTCATCCATCCATCCCAGTATTTGAGTCTTTTCAATAAAAAAAACAAAAAACAAACACACACACACACACACACACACAGTATGTCTATTAGAAATGTAATAGTCTTTCTTATTTCAGAGTAAGAAAAATGATGTGTATTAAACGTCTTGGATACATTTTGCATAAAAATGTTCCATATGAAAATGCTTTGTTGTGTTTCTATTGGCCTTGAGATAAATTTGAAGAGTTGAGAGGTTGTGCGGTAAACCTTTATATGGAGATGTCTTATGCTAATCACCAACAGCAGGCACACGCCCCCCTCATTTAGAATAATTCATCAATAAAGAAAGAGGATGAAAAATTTCTATGGAAGCTTGCTTCCACCACAGGATAAAAATAAAGGTTATTGCAACTTTTTCTCACAATTCAGACAGAATTTAAAGAAGAAAGTCAGAATTATGAGATATAAACTCAGAATTCTAACTTTTTTTGCAAGAAAAATAGAATTATGAGATATAAAATTGTGAATATATTCAAAATTAAATCTTTTTGAATAGAAACGAATTTCTATACATTTTTCCCTTTGTGAAGCTGACAGAAATTGAAATGAAAACTATCTCTGTGTGAATAAGCAGAAAGCAATTATTAGTAAATGAAAAAAAGGAAAGGTGAAATTGCTGATTTATCAAGATATGAAAAAAATACAATAGGATTTTGCTAGCAGAATTTCTTCAGGCACTATTTAGTGTCTGCTGCCTGTTTTAGTGTTCGAGTTCAGTCTGTTCCCTCTGGCTATAAAGGGAACTTTAAATTTCCTTCTCTCATGGCTTGCCGACTAAAACAGGGTCCTATTTCAGTGGATTTATTTGCTGTCTGAGCTCTGGATATTGTGTTCTGAGTGAGAGAGCTGTAGTTTGGTTCATTTTTGGATCTGATCCAGCACAATATCGAAAGCCTTCCACTTCATCCGCTCTATCTGAATGCAGACCTTTCGCTCTGGGCCACAAACACCAATTGGAAATGTGCAGCTGCAGAACGATTTAGAGGGGCTGATAAAGCACTGGTCAGTTTAAAGTATTGGGAGTGCTGGCACTAAGGAATCTGATAAATGGCAATAAAATGGAAATCCAGATTGAGAGGAGGAACTGATATCATCAGCCACAAAGGTGCAGGAAGGTCGATTGAAGGATATTTGTGCTGCTGGTTATTGCCTATGTTGCCATTTTTTGTGTTTGCATGCGCTGTATGTGTTTTTGCACAGTGTCATTCTTGTGTTCTGTTTGGGACTTTTTTTGCCAGTATCCGTAACAAAAAAGGGTGGTTTTGCCAGTGTCTAACTGATTTAATTATTCATAGTAATGTGTTAGAGGAAACAATGCATTATTTATTAGGCTGACATGGACAATGAGCAAATTAAGACCAGGGGGAGAACAGGACAACATTGCAAACAAATTAAACCAGGAAAGCCAACTAACAAAATGATTGCAAAGCGATAATCTAATATCGCAAAATGTTGCTGCATAGCACAATAAAGTGTAGCTGTTTGTGGAGTTATTATATTGTGATATTATAGTGATCGTCAATCCCAGTTGCTGATAATTTTAGTCTTTTCTCCCGGTTTCTTCAGTTCTCCGGGATGATTTCCGACAGACCCCCAGCGACGTAGTGGTGGCAGCAGGGGAGCCGGCCGTGATGGAGTGCATCCCTCCACGAGGCCACCCAGAACCCACTATCTCCTGGAAGAGGAACAATGTGAAAGTGAACGACAAGGACGAGAGGATAACGGTGAATGTCCTCATTTCTCTCATCTCTTTTTCTTTCTTTCTATACATTTTCAAATAGGCCTACGTGTCAAATAAATACCATTCTTGTTCTATTCATCAAAGAATCCTAAAAAAATATACATCATGGTTTCCACAAAAATATTAAGAAGCACAATGTTTTCAACATTGGTGATAATAATGATAAGAAATGTTTCTTGAGCACAGAGTCATCATATCTGAAGGATCATGTGACACTGAAGACTTCAAATATTAAAGAGTAAAGATAAAATTTTTATTGACTCTAGAATGAATCTCAATTTCAATGTACTTTATTATTTGTTTCCATCTAATATTGACAAAGCGTGGAAACAAATCAGTTTTGAATAGAAGCAAAAACATATGTATGGTAACATTTTGAAAAACAAAGGAAGAAGTTCAGAGAGGACATTAGTCTTAATAACTCAAACAAACATGCACAAGCTAACAAATAGGAATTTATATATATATATATATATATATACGCATGTGATTAATTTTACAATCCTTAACACGTTAAAATAATTTGACACAAAATTACTGAAGCACAATTTCTATTCTAACCCCTTAACCCAATTTTGCGATTGGTTTAGGTTTTTTTTGGCATCTCCATGTGGTCCTGTTCTGTATCGCAACTTGGATTCTCTAAAATGTAAAAAAAAAAAGCTCTTTGCTGTTGCACTGTACACATACTATAACATTCTGATTTTTTTTTCTTTCATATGTGCTTATATGGGCTCCTTTATATCATTTGGTTCTTTGGTGTCCTTTTGGAGTTTCTAAGTGTCCTTTTTTGGAAAGTCATCTAAATTTATCTTGAAAAAAAGCTTGCAGAAAATATAGATGTTTGAGAATCACCCTTCAGTCTTTTGGTTTACTTTTCTGGATGTAGCAAATGATTACAAAATAAACATTTGAAAGAAGATAAATGGTCTATGCTTAATTTCATGAAGTGTGTGATTAATCGCGATTAATCACAGAAAAAGGATGTGATT
>NW_015542355.1:1091580-1094820 GCF_001515605.1 Sinocyclocheilus anshuiensis | reverse complement strand
CACTACTTTACATTGTAGCAAAGTGTAATTTCTTCAGTGTTGTCACATGAAAAGATATAATAAAATATTTACAAAAATGTGAGGGGTGTACTCACGTCTGTGAGATACTGTATATATATATATATATATATATATATGTACATATATCTGTCATATCAACATTACAACACTATCCCTTTGTTTGTGTGTCTCTCTTTCTTTTTGTCCGTTCTATGACTCTCTTATCAGCCACTCGAATAAATGGGCTATTAAAGCACTTTTACTAAATGTATCAGTTTGGCCATCGTCTCTGTGTCAAGTGTTTCATAAACAACCAAACTGGCTTTTGCTTTAGTGTTTACGTTTTTCCAGAGCCCAGAAACCATGTTCATAAAACATCACAGCATGTTTGGCTTCCTATGGGGACCAACTCAGTTTTTAGTGTCTTTTTCTCTTAGATGTTTTATAAATGCGTACCCCTGACAGATCTTGGTGTGCTTTTCCCTTACAGATCCGTGGAGGAAAGCTGATGATCTCAAACACAAGGAAGAGCGATGCAGGAATGTATGTGTGTGTCGGCACTAATATGGTTGGAGAGAAGGACAGTGACCCTGCTGAGCTTGTAGTGTTTGGTAGGTTTGTAATTCTACTTTATGCAGTATCTTTCATTTTCTCTCTATCTCTCTAACATTGATGTCTCTGGGAATTCTTTCTCCGGTAGAGCGGCCCATCTGGAGGAAAGAGGAAGGAGAACTGCCTCGGGGAAGGTGAGACTCAATCACAAGCAATAAAATGGTGGCTTCAGCAATGTGATAAAAGACAAAAATTAATTAATTAACAAAAAAAAACAATTACGAATTATTTTATATTGAATATATGCATAATGCTAGTAATAATACTACTAATAATAATAATTTTAATGTATTATATAAATATTATATAAATATAATTTGATAAAAGAATTCAATTAAAATGTTTAATATTGTATATATATATATATATCATTATTACTTAATATATTGAATTTATTATAAATGTATTATTATTATTATTATTATTTCAACACATAATAAAATAATAAAATAATAAATATAAATTCTGCATTTAAAATAACGATAGTACAGTTTTAATAATAATTTTAATGTATTAAATATAATTTTAAATAAAATAATTACATTTTGATTTAAAATATTATATATATATATATATATATATATAGCAAATCATTACTTAATATATTTTTATTTCATATTTTTATTAATTAATTTGGGAAATAGTATACGTATATAAAAGTTAAATATATGTATATAAAAGTTAAAATCTTATTGAACACCGTTAGCAGCAGATGTTAATCACACTGAAGCGTTACAGCACTAAAATCCAATATAGCGAAACTTTGCTGATACAGCTGACGGAGAACAGTGGGACTCAGTTTATAGGCAAAAACTAGACAATAACTTGTTGTGTGTGTATGTGTGTGTTTCCTGGCAGGTTTGAGATCCGTGCTGAAAACAGCCTGCGTCTTACTCAGGTGAAGGCTGAAGATGAGGGCTCGTACATCTGTTTATCGGAGAACAGCGTGGGCAAAGCCGAAGCATCCGGAACACTTCAGGTCCACGGTGAGTTACAACAACTGTGCAGATGCACAAATGCTGCTTAGCTCAGTAACTCTCTCTCAAACACACACACACACACACACACACACATACACGTCCACACAGCAGCACATCTGACGGATTTGACAATAATTCTATTATATTCTTCTCTCTGACTATAGCATCTTTCTCACATACACTCAGCTGAGTCTGAATTGTATTAGCCCGAACCCACACACCCATGCTGGCCTTGCATTTTGCTGATTACAGGAGTGAAGTGCTATGGCAACAGCCATTTCTTTATAGCTGCCAGATGCAATTAACATAATTCCATCTGGTTATGGGCACATCTTGCTTCATAAAACATGACTGTGGGCTTGGGAACATGCACGCATTAAGAATATTCCACACACTTAATAGATGTTTATAGCAGCACACTTGCTGTGAATGATTTCACCTGACAGCTGATGGAAGATGATTCAACGTGTGAGTGAAATGGAAATATTATTAGTACAGCTTTGTAGAAACATTGTAGGCTTCACTGTCAGACAGAAGGAATCTATAACATGAGTTCATTCTTGTTCATGTCATGTTGGAATTAGCATAGTTTTGAGTTTTCCAACTGCGAAACTGTTCATGTTTTTGTTGAAACTCAAAATTACTAGTTGTTATTTTGCTTTGAAAGCTCTGACTTCTACACTTTTTTATTTATTTTAATATCATGTAGAAACAACCAAAATGGCTGTATAATTGAGTTGAAAGTTGAAAGTACTTACAAATATCTATATTTTTATTGTAACCAGTGTTGCTTAGTGTGTGCTTTGATCTTCAGGATTTTGTAAAAAATAATAGATTGCAAATATAATGTCCAATAAAAAACTAAATTAATGTATTATATGTATTATATATGATTTAAGTATTTTAGTAAGTATTATACACTGAACAAAATTATAAACGCAACACTTTTGTTTTTGCCCCCATTTGTCATGAGCTGAATTCAAAGATCTAAGACTTTTTCTATGTACACAAAAGGCCTATTTCTCTCAAATATTGTTCACAAATCTGTCTAAATCTGTGTTAGTGAGCACTTCTCCTTTGCCGAGATAATCCATCCACCTCACAGGTGTGGCATATCAAGATGCTGATTAGACAGCATGATTATTGCACAGGTGTGCCTTAGGCTGGCCACAATAAAAGGCCACTCTAAAATGTGCAGTTTTACTGTATTGGGGGGTCCGAAAACCAGTCAGTATCTGGTGTGACCACCATTTGCCTCACGCAGTGCAACACATCTCCTTCGCATAGAGTTCAGGTTGTTGATTGTGGCCTGTGGAATGTTGGTCCACTCCTCTTCAATGGCTGTGCGAAGTTGCTGGATATTGGCAGGAACTGGAACACGCTGTCGTATACGCCGATCCAGAGCATCCCAAACATGCTCAATGGGTGACATGTCCGGTGAGTATGCTGGCCATGCAAGAACTGGGATGTTTTCAGCTTCCAGGAATTGTGTACAGATCCTTGCAACATGGGGCCGTGCATTATCATGCTGCAACATGAGGTCATGGTCGTGGATGAATGGCACAACAATAGGCCTCAGGATCTCGTCACGGTATCTCTGTGCATTCAAAATGCCATCAATAAAATGCACCGGTGTTCGTTGTCCATA
>NW_015542355.1:1078259-1083289 GCF_001515605.1 Sinocyclocheilus anshuiensis | reverse complement strand
GGATGGATTATCTCGGCAAAGGAGAAGTGCTCACTAACACAGATTTAGACAGATTTGTGAACAATATTTGAGAGAAACAGGCCTTTTGTGTACATAGAAAAAGTCTTAGATCTTTGAGTTCAGCTCATGACAAATGGGGGCAAAAACAAAAGTGTTGCGTTTATAATTTTGTTCAGTGTATTAACGTATGAAAGTATTTATAAGTATTATGTTTATATATGGAAGTGTTTTTAAATATTAAACACATTCCATCAACCACAAAAGTGCACATGCATCTTTTTTAGCGTTATGAGTGTTGTCATAGAAACAAATATTTTTGTGAGTCCAAGGATGTCAACAGCTCAGAGTCATCTTGTAATTATGGTAATTCCAACATGACATGGACGAAACATAATTTAGTTTCTCTCATCACTTCCTCCTCATCTCCTTTTCCTGTCACTGCCTCCTGTTGTTGTTTCATCCCACTTGTGTTTCATTAATCAGTTAGACTATTTTTTTCTTTCATGTTCTAAATACAAAACAAAATCCAACTTTCCAGTCCACTCATCTCATTTTTATCCATTTTTTTGTCTCTCTCTCCACCCTCACCTCCATTATAGTGGGCCCATCTCGTAAGTACCATTCCATTTCATTTCTCTGCATGCGTGTGGTTGTGCGTCACATGTTTTGGAGGCTGTGATTGCTTGTGACAGGGTTAAGACCCTGCGCTGGCCATTCATTTGTGCCTAAGTATTCTACTTAAAGGGACGGTTCACAAATATGAAAATTGTTATTTATTCACCCTCATTTCATGTCGTGTCCTTCTTCTGCAAAACACAAAAGAAGGCATTTTGAAGAAACTGTTTTTGTCCATTCAGTGAAAATCAATGTGGTCCAAAACAACACTGAACCCTATTGGGAACCCTATTGAACTATCCCTCTACATACAGAAGTAATGAGTGTCTATTCTAGTGCAGCTCATTAACTCAGATACGTTGAGCAGTAATACTGGTTTTCAGATGACATAGAAAATGCAGATATTTGAAACTTCAGAGGCTTTTTGAAGTGTGACTGTCTTTTGACTGCTCTTGATGTTCTTTACTGAGGAGAGTTACAAATTTATTATCTAGCGCAGTGCAGGAGTGACCTCTGTCCTTTCACTCCAGACTATGAGAAAAGCGTGATCAAATTACAGAGACACTGAATAAGAGGTCCTCTGCTCCAAAGCTTGAACATTACCGCTGTAATGCCCATAATGCATCAGTGGATGTGAGGTCTAGAAGATCTGAGGGATCTGGAACTGATTTTTTTCCACAATGGTTTTGTGCTGTGTGGGCCAGTCAGTTAGCTAGAACAGCTCCATATTGTCAGCAGAAACCTCTTGGGTTTGGCTTTGAAGCCCTGCGGAGTCACCAAGCCTACAATCGTTTTACCCTTAAAAGTGTTCATAAATAGCATAAAATAAACACTCTCACTTTTGGCTTTTTTAGAAATCGAATTTTATACCACTTACTTTGTTTTTCTTGCGAGAGCTGTATTTAACTTAAGGCACAATGAGGAGTACATGTGACCGAGAAGTAATTACCAGATATGTTATTTCTTTCAAGGAAAAACACTGCTTTTTCACAAGTGGGAACAACTATATCTGATGCTGACGGAGCACTTCAGTGTTAGCCAGACAGACCGACAGACAGACAGACAGAATGAAAGAAAGAACATGTTTTCAGAGGCAACCATGGGCGTACTACTCCTTTTTAAAGGGGGTAAAAGGAAACCGTTCCCTGCAGGGTGGTAGTTTTCATACAACCCGACTTGGGTCTTTGGTGCTTTTATTTTCTCTTTTGTTAGTTGTGTCTTGGATGAGTTACATTTAAATGGAAGTTTGGGAAATGTACTTTTAGAGCTACTCAAACTGTTTTTGTGGTATTTTTTTGTTTAGCCTGACAAAGAATATCATCCAAAACCTAGTGAGCTGCCCACCTAGGCAACATTTTTAGGCAAAGAAGTCAATGTCAAAGCTGTTGCAAACAGTACCTAAAGGAAAATTGTATTGCTCAGAGGTTTGTTATAAATAGCTCAAGGCAAGTCTTTAAAAAATAAAAAAATATTTCCAGTTTTAGGAAGATTCTGTGTAGAATTTGATGATTTGGTAACACTTTAGTATAGGGACCAATTCTCACTATTAACTAGTTGCTTATTAGCATGCATATTACTAGCATATTGGCCATTTATTAGTACTTATAAAGCACATATTCCGCATGACCATATTCTACATCCCTAATCCTACCCAATACCTAAACTTAACAACTACCTTACTAACTATTAATAAGCAGTAATTAGGATATTATTGAGACAAAAGTCATAGTTAATAGTTAGTTAATAGTGAGAACTGGACATTAAAATAAAGTGTGACTGATGAATTGAAATGTTCTAATCTTTTAAAAATCCGAAGTACTGGAGATTTATGCAAACATCTCAATTTGATCTACGTTTAATTTCATTGATCTCTAGGAAAAACAATGGAGATATTAAAGTGATCTAAATTGTGGACCCCCCCGTTATTTTGTACAAGTAAGAAGCAGCTTTTTAAGAAATCTTGTTTTGTTCATCCTTCATGTCTTTTATGCTTACTAAGGCTGTATTTATTTGAGCAAAAATACAGTAAAAATAGTCGTTTAGAATTTAATGCTATTATTATAATTATAATATTATAATTATTATAATTTGAGTTGACGTTTCTGTTTCCGATTTTAATATATATTAAAATGTAATTTATTAATTTGTTAGGAAATGCTGAATTTTCAGCAGCTGTTACTCCATACTTCAGTGTTACATGATCCTTCAGAAATCATTTTAATATGCTGATTTGGTGCTCAAATAACAATTCTTGTTATTATCAATGTTGAAAATATTGAAAAATGCTGTTTAATAGTTTTGTGGAAACTGTGATAAATTTATTCATTAATAAATATAATAGAAAGAACAGCATTTATATGAAATATATATTTTTTGCATCAATGTAAAAGTCTTTCACTTTTGATCAATTTAACATGTCCTTGCTTTAAAAAAAAGTATTAATTTCTTAAAAAAAGTATTATTTCCTTCTGAACAGTAGTGTACAAGGCAATCCCAGAAAGCATTGCAATTAGCCTTTTCAAGTGTATTTTATTCAGTACTGGAAAATATCAATACAAAAGAGGTTATCTAATTGAAAATAAAATACTTCATATCTGTGTCTATGTAATTTCTTTGTGCCTATCAGAGCATCAAGTTGTTAGCAACATGCTAGACTATTGAAATCAACTTGCGTTTTTCACACATTCTTAAAAGTAGATGCCTATGTAGACAGTGAAAAGCTAGATTTTGGGTTTTGCAACAGTTATAAAATTAACTTAGTTTTAGGCTTCTAAGCCAGATAAGTATGTCAGAACATTCTGTATTCAGTGGAAAAGCCAGACGTTTAATACACACTGGGTTAGATTAGTTAGACTCTGTGCGAGGGAGAAACAGGAAGAGATTCTGTCTTCTTTCCACTAAAGATGATGGATTCGTTTCATCATTTGCACAGCGTCATGAAACGGCATGTTTCCTCAACTGCCCTCTTCATTTGCATGTCTAAGAGCTGAGACAATAAATATGAAATAAACCCATGTAGCAGCGATTTACACCAGATTAATTCCAATGCACTGAGGCGCTTCTCCAACTGTGCTCATTTTAAGCTGTCCTAAAAAAAAGTGGGTCCTATTCCAAACTCTGACAGGACTGATCTTAGCCCATGCATATTACTGTATCCTCAAGGGGGAGTATTTAAAACAGCACAAGCTCTCTGAGAAGCTGCATTTATGCAGATGACGCTCTCGTTTTGATTATGCAGTAAATATTACAGTGTATGAATTTGGCAGGTATTGCCGGACAGAAACGGCTGCTCAGCTAGGCATTGAGAACATATGCCCTGTATTGGTGTAGATAACCTGCAATGCTGTAAAGCGTTTAATCGGTTACACTCTAAAGACTGTATTAATTGCATGTAGGGGGTTTTAATTGCAGCGCTGAGCACTGAAGCATGGCCCTTCCACACTTTCTGTCTGCTTCACTGTTCGACACTGACAACTGCCTGTCATGGCAAGTCCCTCTGGGGATAGATGCAATGTTTGAAGACACGTTTTGTTGGCGATGAATCTGCTTACGAGTTTGTGGCTGTGTATTCACTAACCACCTACTCTCCCAGAGGGAGCGTGAAGGTGTCGGATCCTTGCACGTGTTGTGGTCCGTCTTGGGAGGAAATGAAGTTCCATGAATAATTTTTAGCTTCAGCACTTTTGTTTAGCCTATGTGAGTGGCTGACACTTTTGACCTGTCACTAGCCAGCCAGCCAGTGTGGCACCTTCACAGCTCTGTCTACTGCTATTCTGTTAAATACACCATCTGTGATACTTTGAGGAAGAGATGTCCAGAAAGACTTATAGATATCTTAACAGATGGCATTCTATCTATAATTTGGAATAGTTGTAGTTGATTTTATGGCTGAGCAGTTTTCCCTCCCTATCTAACTTTAGAAGATAAATGAATGTTTATCCCAGATAATAATTTAATAATAAAATAAAGTGGAAAATATAAAAGTATTATTATTACTAGTATTATTATTATTGTTATTATAGTAACAGTAGTAAAGATTTTTTTATGTTATTGTTTCTATCATCTGTGACATTTTGAGGAAGAGACTTAAACTAGGAAGTTACAGTTGACTTTATGAATTTTTATCCCTGGCAATAATATTAATAACAACCAATTTTATTAATATTATTTTGTTAACATTTTGTTAACATTATTATTTTTTTAACATTATTTTGTTAATATTATTATTATTATTATCATTACACTTTTGATCAATTTATTGTGCCTTTACTTAAAGTATTCATTTCTGTGTATTTTATTCAGTACTTGAAAGTATCAGTCATTTTTTTTATTTAACTGAAAATAAGGTACTTCTATTATTATTATTAGTAGTAATAGTTGTAGCATTATTATATATATATATATATATATATATA
>NW_015542355.1:1067021-1078173 GCF_001515605.1 Sinocyclocheilus anshuiensis | reverse complement strand
GATCTGTTATCAGAAGTCAATGTGTCCAAGTAATGTTTATTTCACAAATTAACAGTTTAAGGTAATGGCACACATGTATTATGTAAAAACAAACTTTTACGATTACGATTGATTTGACAGCAGTTATACATATATATATATATATATATATATATTCATTTGCAAAGTTATTATTTTTATTATATTATATTTATTATTTGGCCCATATTTCAAAGAGCTGGCATTCTCATCCACTTGATTTGTCTTCGAAAAGCGTGGCCTGTTTGGTAGTGGTAGAGGTATTATGTATATTTTAAATCCTTTCCCTAAATCTTCTCCCTGTCATACCACATTAGCATGCATATGACACATCCATTCTCTCAAAACTCCATGCTGTTTCTGTAATGTTGTTTTAACTGGTAATTATTTATCACCGCCTAAGGCACATTTTGTTAGTTGCTTTCACTTCTTGTTGCTACATGTTTTTAGAGTAAAAAATCCCTTGAGACAGCGTGTGTTTCAGTAACATCTCATTTTCCCCATATATATTCACAGTCATATATATTAATTTTTGTATATTTAGAGAGACAGGTATTACATATCATTAAGTCAATATTTCAGTCCTTGCTTCAGCCCAGGTTAGAAATACAGTCAATAATGCAAAGGGAATTGGAAATTGGTATCATTACCTCTCCAGTTAGTGTCCCAAATTATAGCGACAAGGGATGTGTTTCAGATTTGACCTCCAGGGTCAGCGATATGGCTCCTGCTTGACCTCTGGACAGCAACCTCAATGACCCCTGTGGCCAGGCTCCCTATTGGGCCTTGTTCTGTTTCAACATGCCTGTCGCCTCCAAGCTGTGATGCAACCTACGTTCAACGACAGAGTCTACGAGAAAAAGCCAGCAGGCAGGCAGGGAGCCAATCAGAAAATTGATCTGAGACAGCTGCATTGATGCAGATTGCATCTTTTGGATTGTATTTAACTTTTGTAATGAAAGAGACAAAAAGAAATAGAAAAAGGAGAGACTAAGCCAGTGGGGTGGGGTGAAATAAAAGAGTGATTGAGGTTGATCGTGAGACAAATAGAGTTCAGTTTGTTAGGCGCATTAGTAGGGAAGGTACAAACGCTATCAACCCTTCAGCTTGATGAATTAGTGGGAAATTTAAGGTGAGCTAAAGGAGAAAGACCTTCCTGAGTATAAATGCGTGTTGTCAGAGCTGACGCGTCACTCTAATCGTGTGTGAAACACACAGGAGTGGGAAGGAGGATGAAATCAATTAGCCGGTGAAGGTTAAAGGTGACAGCATTGCACATTCACAGGCGTCTAATAAAGGGCAATAGCACGGAAATAATCAATACCCATCAACCCAGCCCAGCTCCGACAACTGAAGGCTGATCATCAGTTTAGTTTATATTCCACCGTCGACGCTAAAATTCCAAACCCTGTCTATCATGCAGCATCCTCTACTAATATGGAAACTAATATTCCTACAGTATCAGGGTTGGGCACAATTCAAAACGGAAGAATTGGCTTCCTTTCAATCGATGAGTGAGAATTTGAATTGAAATGGCCACACCTCACAGGAAGTTGAATTGAAATGACAGGAAGTGGAATATACTGAACATCCATCCATCCATCCGCAAAAAAAAGACAGATAAGTGGGAAAAATATGCAAGACTACATATTTTTGAGTACAACTAATCGACTAGTAAGTCTTAACTCTTTTGGGTTCATTTTACCTCATTCAGGCACATTTCTTGTGTATGAAAACAGATATTCAGAATGAAACTGAACACAGGTCTCAAGAAACATTCAGGGATCAACGCTAAGGATTTTTTCTACTGGCCCTTGCCAACATTTTCACTGGCCCTGCCACAAAAATAAAATAGTTGCACTTGTAGACAAGTGACAGCCAGTAAATAAGAACAAATGAACAAATTACAAGTAATAGCATAATTAAATATAGGCCCATAGCCCAAAAATAGAAATGAAATGATGCTTTAGGTTTTTATGTTTGTAGATGTTCAGGTACAGAAATTGAAAAATCACATATAAAATAACATTTGCATATTCTTCATTCTGTATTGCACCTTGATTTTTCATAGCCATTTGAAATTAGAGGCAACCACTGCATTTTAATCATGAATTGAAAAAAAAAAGTGCAATGTTTGATTTATATTAGACTGTATCATTTCATAATCTGAAGCAAAAACAGAATAACCTGACTTTAGCTTTGTGAAATTATGCTTCATAAAACTGTATGAAACAGTAACAGCAGGTGGGCTGAATGAGACGCAGATTCACTCTCTGACAGCAAGCGGTGCTTATGGTACAGCGATACAGCGTTTCCTTGGTTACCGCTGTAAACACAGCAGCGCTGCGCGTATTAACACTAATTTAAATGCATCATACGGAGACAAAATGAAAAAACGCCATTTCTGAAAACAGTCAGTTCCGTTCCCCTCAGAAACACATTCATATAAAATTCAATGTATGGATTTTCTTCCTATATTTTGCGCATAGTGAACAGTGATCTTGTTCTGCCTGCTACAGTATTTTCTCCTCTTTGTGTCCGTCTTCAGCATCTCTGGCCTCTGTTAATGGGCGTTTACAGACTAAGTATAATAATAACGTAATATTTCCACACAAATGGCCATTGGGAAAATGATTGCAGTGCAGTTTTTGTGCAAGCACGGAACAGAAGATAGTCTGAAATAAAACAAAAAATGTCCGGTAGATTGGTGCATCTGTACTCCAGTGTATAAATTCAATATAGATTAATCATTGTTAAAGCTACAAAGTTACTTGCCAGGACGGGTATTTTGACATACTTTTGTTTTGTATGTATTTGCCCGTTCAGGCAGCTCGGGCCTTGCATTATTGCATTATTTAAAAAATTGCATTATTTTTAACACATTTCAACTGGATTTAAGTGATTTAATTCAGTACACACACACACACACACAAAATGTGTTGGTTCTGGGTTGAAACTGTTCAAGGCCTCGTGATGTTGCTGGGTAGATAGATGGCTGCAGGACAGATAAGACCAGCAGATTAGCATCTATCACGAATAACCATTGATCAAACTCACACTAAAGGCAAGAACCAAGCAGCCGCAGCAGAAAGAAAGCCAACAAGGTCTCATCAAAGAGATTGAGAAAGAGAAAGTGAACGAGATGGAGGAATGGATCCGCTGAGAGATAGATGAGACAAACCCATTGGCCACCCAATGATGCTCTTGGGAGTTTGAGAGGTCCTCATTTATATCCAGACCCTCATTAATGGACCGAAAATGTACATTAGGCGAAAGAGGCCAGATTACTAATATATAAATGTATATTTGCTCTCGATACGCCTGCATATCCCCCACAAGATAAGGGCTCTTCAGCACTGCATCAGATGTGCTATCATGTACTTTAAAGTATCTCTGCAGGCACAGAGAAGAAAAAACTTTCATAATAATTAAGCTCTTTATATCCATCTCTCTGCTCAGAAAGACCAGCACTGAAACCTCAGCCTTCAGTAGTTATATGTATTTGGTTATAGCCCTACTTGAGTTTTCAAAAGCCCTGCTTTGTGTCAAAGCAGTCCTAAAATGTGATGTGGATTAGTTTTGGTCATGCTTTTCAGAGCAAATCCTGACTGTTTATGGGCAAAGGTGTTCAGTGTTGGTTTTGTTACATATTTTCAGCTAAACATAGTGAGTGTTACTGTATGACCTCACTAGACTTCATAGCTCCAGAGTGCTGTTTGCATAGTAAAGACACTCTACACTAACCTTATCTTCTTGTGCAGAACTGGTACCAGAATGTGGCACTATGTACAATATCAGCTATGACAGCTTTACTGCATGCCACCAGCAGTACTAACACACTCACAGTTCTTCTCCTTGGGAGACTCAAGTTTAGACTAAACAAAACTGCCAGACTGTGTAACTGTAGGATTGTCTCACCTTGGAGGAGTTATATAGATAGCAGAACATCCCAGAAGCTCATATAGGCTCTATAGGGTCTTGATTTGTTGTGTGTGGATCTGCAGCTTCATAAGTTTCTTTTCTCCTCTTCAGTTCCTCCTCAGATCGTGGTGCGTCCGCGGGATCAGATCTCTGCCCAAGGCCGTACTGTCACTTTTCTTTGTGGAACGAAGGGAAATCCCCCTCCCGCTGTGTTCTGGCAGAAAGAAGGCAGTCAGGTAAGAGACAGCAGTACACAGATGCACGCCGGGGAACCCTTACAGTCAGTGTCAAAACACGTCACGGTATCTGCCGAATACTTTCGGTTGAAACTCTAGGGTAGTGACTAAATATATTAGTAAAAAAAACAAAGTATTGTTTTGAAAGGAATCAAAGACTAAAAGACTAAATTGAATCGCTTACTGATGGGTTTGGCCATGCTGAAATTCATAGAAAACGGAGTGTGAAAATTCAAATAAAAAATATAAATAAAGTCTAGCTTACTGTTGTTTTTACCGTGGGCTCAAAATATTTTGACACTTAAGCTACACTATTTAAATTAAATTATAAAAATGAATAAGATAGTAGATAGTGTAAAGAAAAAAAATCCAAACATCCATTAAAAATCATCTTGAGACCAATTGGTTAAATACTGTTTCAAAAGTGTAATGCGATCACTTTTTTTATTTTTATTTTTTTTGCTACCTTTTTTTTTTGTGTAATGCTAATAAATTTTTTTGAATGTGTGACCAGACTGTCCAAATTCTTTTTGAGGTCACTCGATATGTATTATTATGCAAGATGTTAGCACACTGTGGATCTGTGAGTGACACTTCTAAGATTGTGAGTGGGAAAGCAAGTCTAGTGCCCATATAGGCTGGGAATCTGATGGATTTATTTTTCATTATTCAGCTGATCTCACCTGGAGGATGAGTTTCTCGAGAAGCACTTTTGCTCTGAAAACAAATGTCTGGCTGTCTGTCTTTAAATCATAAGTATTGTCACTTGTAATCATATGTTTGCTGACATGACAGCAAACATATAATTACAAGTGACAGTACATACAATGTATTTGACAGCTGATCATGCATAACTGAACTCGAATCAGTGTGTGTTTATGAAATCTGTATGTACAGTAGGTGAATCTCATGAAATGTCCAGGTCATTTGCCTGGGTCATAAAAAACAAATGTATGTTTTTTTATTCAGTGTAACATTATAAGAAGCAAGAAGAACGACAGTTTTTTTTTTTCAAAGGGTTTCAGAGTCAGAGTCAGACAAAGAGAAAGAAATAGAGAGAGGATGCCTTGCAGCCAGTTTAGATACTGGTGACAGGCCATTCACCGGGTTAGAAGAAACTCTGGGATTTCTGGAGGAGCTTGTTCACATTCGTGTCTCCTCATTGGGTCAGAGGAGGATAGATGTCCCTGGGCCCAGCTAGATAACACACTCATGTCCCTATTAATAAAGCACAGCCGAAGAAATGAAGATATAAGCCTCTGGTTGTTCTAAAGCACTTGGAGGAAGGAAGCCAGTTCCCATATCCCTCCCTCCATCCTTTCTTATATCCTTCATCCTTCTTTTTTTTGTGTGTCATAGGCCAGAGGTGATCAAATATCCAGGCTGGCTGTACGCCAGGCCATGAACTCTTCTCCGGTTAATCTCTCGTCTATTCTTTGTTTTTCTGTGTGTGCATGTGTGGCCGATCTTTGAGGTCAGTGGATATAGAACAGAACTGAGGATGAGGGTGAGTCCAGTCAGAGCCAGAGGGCTGGGGTGAGGGGGTCACTGGATTATCCCCAAAAATGAAACAGTAACACACACACTGCCAAATAGGAACAATAGGGCAGCTGTCAGTGTTGCAGCCTCATGCTAAAGGAGGAAGACTCCTTAAAATCCTTCGGCCTTGTCTTTTGTGTATCTGGCATTCTTCCTGACCCCCCTCTCTAAAACACCAGCTGAGATATTGCAGCTATTGTTTGGCCCATTTGTGGACGTGAATCTCAGCAGTCAACTAAATTTATACCCGAGTATCACATTGAATGCATAGTGATGTTCTATTCAATTCCATTCATCAGTTATATCAGCGGACTGATTATCCCATATCCTTTTTTAATATATTTGTAGTTTGTATCAGTCACGAACAGTAAAGCAATATGCCACAAGAGGCTGCATGTTAAAATTATTTTACTGTGGTTAAGGGTGTTGAACATGGTAAAATCATGTTTGCTAACAGGCTAGAGTGAATTATTTGATTTAATAAAACAACAGCAGTAAAATGTTTATATGATCAAAGTGAATACATATTGGTTATCATATTTCATATGGTAAAAATAAAACAAATTTAAATAAATAAAAAATACACAGCGTGTAATGAGTTATTGTTTTTATAAGATAACGGTAATAAAATGTTTATAAGTGAATACATACTGGTTTATCATATTTCATATTGTAAAAATAAAACACATTTAAATAAATAAATACACAGTCTATAAAGAGTTATTGCATATCATATAAATTATCATTTTAATAAATTTTAACAAATTGTAATATTGACATATGCTATTAATATCACATAATGTTAATATATTATTTAAAACAAAATAAAAAATTATAAATATAATTTTAATCTGTAATTTTACAAAATGTAAGAATATAATTAAATGTATTAATTATAATAGTCAAACTCTAGCCTGTTTATAGTCAGTGTTGGGCAGTAACGCATTACTTAGTAACTTAGGGACTCCCGCAAAATTGAAATATCTAAACATAAAATATCTAAAACAAATAAATTGTTATTCATCTATTGCACAAAAGCAACATGAACTAATATAAAATATAAACGATTAACAGGTGCAAGCGTATGCAGAGTTTCTATTTAGGCTATAACATGTGTTTGCAGCGTTGAGCAATGCAGTGCTGAAATTTGCGTGCTCACGAATCCTCTCATTATAACACACGAATTGTAGACATTATGAAAGATTCATTATGCATATATTTATTGTGTTATAACAGCGATTTGTGAGATTGCGATGAACTGAGATGTCTTTTAGAGATTAAAAATGCAGCGCTCTTTGCTGGCATTCTGCCATGCCAAACCATGCACGCAGCAGCCACTTGCTTTAGTTAAAAATAACAGTGTTCTGTGAATGTTGATGCTTTAATAACAAATATTTATCGGGAGCGTGTATGCTTGGATTTCATAAATTTCATGGAGAAAAAAGTGATGTAACTAGTAATGTAACTCATTACTAATTACTTTTGAAATAAAGTATTCAGAACAGTAACGTGATTACTTTTAAAAGGAGTAATCAGTAATTTGATTACATTTTCAGAGTAACTTGCCCAACACTGTTTATAGTTGATGCATTAGTATAGAGTTTAACTGACGTATGCTGGCGTTTTATCTGCTATTCAAATGACTTGTCCAATCAGATTTAGGTGGGACTGTGATTATTTTTTGGTAAAAAAGAAAACAATGAATACGTTTTATATTGGTCTTTTGTGAGTTAATCTATTTCTGAGTTATCTATCTGAGCTATATAGCTAAAACTCATCAACTTTAAATGTGATTGATCATGTTTAGTCTTTTTGTTGTTGTTGTTGTTGTTTTAACAGTATTTGTTGATTTGAACAGGTCCTGCTGTTTCCCAGTCAGCCACCTTCACAGTCAGGCCGTTTTTCCGTGTCGTTAAGCGGAGAGCTGACCATTACAGATGTGCACAGCGAGGATTCTGGGTACTACATCTGTCAGGCCATCAGTGTGGCAGGCAGCATCTTGACCAAAGCCCTGCTGGAGGTGGAAAGCAGTGAGTAAATTCTTTAAACTAGCTTTGGACACACACATTCAGTTGCTCTTTCATATACCCCCACCAGCTACATCAAACAACGGCGGTTGGCGTGTATTGATATTTTAATATCAATCTAACTACATTAAAGGTCCAGAACTGTACATGTAATTGAATTGCTTGTGTGAGGCCTTATAACAAAGATTTTTTCTTTGCGTTTGAACAAATTGCCGCTTCGCCCGCCGTAGCCTTTTTTCTCTAAACCAAAATAAATTAAAAAGTCTTCAAAGCCGCCCCAAATTAAAATTTCTGCGTTCTGCAAATGGGAGAACAGCAGGAAGCTCTGGAGACGTAATCAGAAAGGACAGGGCACAATCGAGTTATGCAAATAACCCCAGGAACATATGCCGCTTCTATCATGCTCCCTGGTAACAGGATAAACTGTGTTATGTGTACTTCACGTGTGTGCGCATGTACATGAAAAACCTTCGCCAAGAGTCCAATATCTGCACAGTATGCTGTAGGTTTGCTAAAAAAAAAAATCTGACTTATGAAATATAATCACATTTCCCAGAAACCCCTGTGCCTGTAGTGGCCTCTAAGGATGATGACCCTGGCATGTTGGCATCATCTGACTGATGTTTGCTGTAATGTTCTTACATGATACACAATGAAATGATCTATGGAAGACATGTGCGGCACAGGGTCACTGCTCCCAAGGACATGGTTCTCGTGCCTATGAATTTCACATCATGTAGAAACACAATCCGGTTTTGTTTGAGCGATACAGCCCTCGTCTTCTTTCTGACCTTATGGTCTTTTCTTTTTCTTACCGCAGTGGAAGGAAAATGTCAGAGATGCAGGCTGCCTTTCCCGGGTCCTTGTTTTTCCAAATGAGGATGCTAAAGTAACCAAATTGTCAATTATTTATCTATGGACTTTTCTCCTCGCTTAGGTCAACAGACAGTAGGTTTTTCAGTTCTAGACAAACAAATAATAAATTATTCATGGAAACACGGTGGTGTTAAGCCATCACATTGGTCTATAGAAGGAGATGCAGCTGAACTACAGGAAATGGAAGAATAAATTGTAGAAGAACACAGGCTACTGTAATTATTCTAGAGTGCCGTGTTGAAAAGCATTATCGTGCATTTTACATGCTATATTGCCGCATACCTTTCAACCTGAAAAATATTTACAACTACCTGTGTGGAAAAGTGCAGTAAAATGCCATTTTTTTTCATTCAATGCTGTTACATACATTAGAGGTATATGTACATGGTCACATAAATATGATCATTAATGTAGACTGTGGAAATAATCTTACATAAATTACAGTTTCTTTATAGCTTTACATGATTTCATGCTTTCATTTAAAAAAAAAAGTATTTAAAAATATTTTTTAAAGCCATTTCAAGCCATTACACTACCATACCAAGCTTTGGTCTGGTAGGATTTTTTCATGTTTGTGAAAGAAGGCTGCATTTATTTGGTTGAAAATACATTAAAAACAGTTCTATTGTATCATTGTAAAATATTACAATTTAAAATAACTGGTTTCTGTTTTATGTAATTTATCCCTGTGATGTGATTCCTTTTCAGCATCATTACTCCAGTCTTCAGTGTCATATGATCCTTCAGAAATGTTTCTAATTATGCTAATTTGCTGCTCAAGAAACATTTCTTATTATTATCAATGTTGAAAACAGATTTGCTGCTTAATATTTGTTGAACTTTTTCCAGCAGTAGAAAATATCAGAAAATATATATTTTTTTGTCAGTAGAAAATATCAGTTTACATTTCCAAACATACTTTTTGCCATTAATTGTAATAATACAGTGAGATTTTTTTACATGAAGGATTACAAGAAGAAACAGAAAAACTGAGGCAGACTAAATCCAGAAGAACTGTGGCAATGTCTCCAAGATGCTTGAAGAAACCTTCCTACAAAGCTTCAGTACTGTCAAAAAGTTTTAGGCACTTGTGTAAAAATGCTGTAAAGTGAGGATGCTTTTAAAAATAATGTCATAAATAGATTTTATTTATCAATTAACTAAATCAAATTTGTTGTGACCACCCTTTTTGTTTAAAACTGCTTTTGTCCAAGGTACACTTGCACATAGGTAGGTTTCTTGAAGTGTCTTGGAGATGTTACCACAGTTCGTCTGGATTTAGTCTGTCTCCGTTTTTTTTCAGATTCTTCATGTAATCCCAGATGGACTGGATGATGGTGAGATCAGATCTCTGTGTGCAGCACTGGCTGTTGTCAGACTCCTTGTGCATACAAAAATCTCACTGGATTATTACTTTACTCCTATTAGTACTTTTGTACAGTACAGTACAGTACAGTATGTGTGTGTGTGTGTGTGTGTGTGTGTGTGTGTGTGTGTATATATATATATATATATATATAATGTCTTTAAGTCTGAGACATTAAGTAGGAATATACCACATCCAGCTTTGAATGGAGCACAGCATTAGTCTGAACACCTCCACCACTGATGATTTCCTAAAAACTGCATAATCTTCTTGGGGAAATGTTGTGTATTTAATACCATTCAGCTTTAGAGTAGATCCATCTTTACCAGTTATTGACCCATAAATGTTGTACAGCAAGCTTAAAAGCACAGAATAATCTTATTAGGGGTGCTCCGATTGATCGGCTACCGATCATTATCGGCCGATAATGACGTTGGAATGATTGATCGGCGGTCTCTAAAAGGCCGATATCAAAAAAATGATCTCAAGCTAATGACGCTGCCGTGAGAGGTTTGGCACGACATGCAGCATGTCTCAGTCTCTGTCCGGCGCGGGTGAAATAATTATAATGCTGAAGGTGAGGTACTCTTCAATAAGTTCAATATTTCTTCATTAAATAACTTACAAAGTAATTTGAAAACCTTGTGTGAGACGTAATTTCACAAACAGCGTGAGTTAATCACCGCGCGCGCTCTCTCTTTCTCTCTCAAAATACGCAAATGGCTTCAAATCACCACACATCGCGTCTGTCTATAAGTGAGCTGCACAGTTGACACAGGAATTGTCACTTGAACAATCGAGGCAATGTCACATCGTCACTAAAGTTTATACAAGTAAAGTAAAGTTTTTGCATTAACCGAGTCTATGTTTGCTGTGATACACGCACTGAATTAAAGTGACAGCACATTGTTTGCAGTACATATGAAAACGAAAATGTAGCAATTGCACCATAAATGCATTTAATTAAAGTATACTGTCTTTCACAGTCAACACATATGGCTTGATAGCTAGTTTTAAAGGAAAAGAGCACTTTTAGGTAAACAAGGCAATAATAGATGCACTCGTGGAGGTAGGAAAACAAAGTTCTTTATTTAGCAGGATTGCTTGTAATAAAGATTTCAATGCAAAAGGAAAGGCAGTAGAGCTGACTATTTCTGTCAATGGTAAGT
>NW_015542355.1:1048829-1066271 GCF_001515605.1 Sinocyclocheilus anshuiensis | reverse complement strand
ACCGAGTCTATGTTTGCTGTGATACACGCGCTGAATTAAAGTGACAGCACATTGTTTGCAGTACATATGAAAACGAAAATGTAGCAATTGCACCATAAATGCATTTAATTAAAGTATACTGTCTTTCACAGTCAACACATATGGCTTGATAGCTAGTTTTAAAGGAAAAGAGCACTTTTAGGTAAACAAGGCAATAATAGATGCACTCGTGGAGGTAGGAAAACAAAGTTCTTTATTTAGCAGGATTGCTTGTAATAAAGATTTCAATGCAAAAGGAAAGGCAGTAGAGCTGACTATTTCTGTCAATGGTAAGTTTGTGATAACGTAAGAAAAGTAGTTGAAATGTTTTGCCACTTGCTTGAGCAACTTAATATATAAATCTAGAATTAAATGCAAAAGTAAAAAGCATTGAATAATGTGTTGCTCATTTATTGTGTTTAAACATGTCTATGAAAGATTGTATTACTGTACTGTGTAAAAAAAGAATTGCAATGCTGAAAAAGCATTTTCAGTGACAATGTTTGGATTTTAAATCAAAATAATGTTATGATTATAATGTTGGAATAAATGTTGTGTTTGTGGTAAACAGCCACGGATCAGTAGCGGACTCCTGTGTGAAAGCTGCTTCCCCTCTCACAAGAGTCACCTCAGAGGGGAATTCCCCCCATTTTCAAAAATGAAATTCAGGCCCTGAATAAATGTCTAAAATCCTGATTGAAGTATCACTATAAATAGTTATAAATTATAAAAAGAAGGCTTTAAAAAGATCGGTATCAGTGATCGGTATCGGCAGATACTGCTTTCTGTGATCGGCGATCGTTGATTGGCCTCAAAAATCATGATCGGAGCACCCCTAAATTTTATTATAACACAACGCAGCCTGCTAAAGGTGTTACAATGCAATTGGCTTAGTTCCACTGTGCAATAACATTATACATTCATTTCAAAAAGAGTTTATAGCTGCACTACAACTCAATCAAATGACATCTGGAGGCCTGTGTCATTGATCTAATTAAAATCAGATGAATTGCTGATCTTTTCTGTTTGGCAGGCTGTAAGAGTGCGAAACAAATGGCCAGTTAAATTCAGTGATTTAAATTTTTGGTAAAAAAATTTTTTTCACTTTGACTTTTGCTGAATGCATCGGTGCACAGAGGAATTTAGCACTGGACGTTTGATACTTTTTTTTAGTTACTGTATTTGTTTTTGTCATTATATGTCATATTGCACAATGATATTGTATTTTACCATCATGTTACTCTCGGAATCTCAAAGAGCATAATTCATAATGTGTCTTTTTCAACAATCTCTTGTGAATTATTTGAACGAGGTGAGTGATATGGTGGTGTTACATGCAAATTTGGTTCTTGTGGCCCACGCCTCTCTCATTCGCTTCACCCTTAGCCCCATCCGACCGGATCCCTCCCATCATCCGCCAAGGACCGGCCAACCAGACGCTCGTTCCAGGCACCACCGCCCAATTGCAGTGCCACGTGATGGGCAACCCTCTTCCGAGCATCCAATGGGAGCGCGACGGCCAGAGAATCCTGGGCAATGACGAGCGCATTAGCCTAATGGAAAACGGCACTTTACAAATCACAGCCCTGCAGGTACTTCGGTCAAGATAGTTTTTAAGTGTGCTCATGAGGGTCTGTTTTTCATGGCTTTTATTTTCCAAAATGCTAATCCCCTGGGGATATTAACATATGTTTTTTTTTGTTTTGTTTTTTTAAATCGAGCCCTATTCTTTGCATGTTGGCTCTCTTCATTGACAGATACCATATGCTATTATACGATATTCCATATGAACGGATTTCACTTGCCGTGCATTTTCAGACACGCCGATGTGACTTTTAAACACAGATGATTGCTGTAAAATGTCATTACTGCTATCGGATCAATGGCCGGGGCATAAAACATGCAATTGAGTTTACAGCAAACAGGCAGGCTTAATTAGCAGATCGATTTTAATACTTGCTCCGTCGACAGTTTTGGGGTGACCCAGCCGCTCATGCGAGAGTTGTGCACTGTGATAAAACTGGTAATTATGATTGTAATGGGAGTGTGTGCTGTCGTTAGTGTTAGTGCATGCTAGCCTAATGGCCTCAGGGGTGTGTGCAATTGCAGGTTTCACCTGAGGTCGTGGCACCGCCGTGAACAGGCCTGATGTGTTAATTGATTGTGCCCGGGAATGATTAACAGTCACTCATGCCTTAATTAAATGCTCATTCTGGGATATAGAATGGTAGGGAGGCTAGCAATCTCTATGTGCTACTCGCAGCAACCCTGTACTCTCTGCAATGTTTGCAACACTTTAAATGTGCCCTTGATATTCAGTACAGTGGCTTTGTGGACAGCTAGCACCAAAAAAATCTTGAGTTTTGTTTATTTGGCCTGTTAAGCGTTGCATGCTTTGTTCAGATGGGCATCTTTGGCTCTGGTGTTGGCCCCGTCCTCTCTGGTCTGGTGCCTCCGTTGGCCCCCTTTAGTCCACGATTACCCCGGCATGATGGGAGAGCACAAGGGGGCACGGAGACTGGGGTTTGCACAGATGGTAGTGTGTGAGTGTGTGAGGGAAGGAGAGAGAAAGGGAGAGCGCTGTGAAAAGGTGCCATTATACCGGGAGAATCGCCAGAAACTGCCTGCTCTCAACTGTGCCAGGGGAGTGAGGAAAAATAAATGTGAAAAATAATGAGTGTGTGTGCGTGTTTTCTGAGAAAAACTAATAGCTTGGAATAGTTCACCCCAGAATTCAGTGATTATTTATTCTCCAGCACATTGTTCCTATAAAGCTGTATAGCTTTTTGTTGTAAAGGGAGATGTTTTGAAGAATATTCTGGGTTAGGATTTTTAGTATAATGAAAAGTGAATGAGGATGGGGCTGTCAAGCTACAAAATGACAAAATAAAAACCATGAAAGCATATCATATGACTTGTGCACTGTATTTAAAGTCTTCTGAAGCCATATGATAGCTTTGTCTGAGGAACAGACCAGACCAGTGTTTTTTTTTTTATATAAATTTTATGCTAGTATTTATTAATATTTTTATGAGCTTTTATTTGTTTTTGTTTTTTCCCATTTTCATTTTAATTTTAGTTTAGTAATTTTATGTGCTTTTGTCAGTTTTATTCTTTTTTTCCCTCTAAATTTCTTTTTCATTTTAACTTATTTTTTATTTCAGTTGTAGTTCAATCATTTTAATACTTTAACTTAGTTTTTTTTCCAGTTAGGTTTGGGTTTTAGGTTTAAGTTGATCATCTAATATGTCTATTTTGAACATTTGAATACTTTTGGTTTTAGTTAACAATAGCAACAATTGCTTGTCACCTTTATAAGAGTTCATGAAAGTAGTGATTAATGATACATGACAAATTATTCTTTTGAGTCAAATCTTTTCAATGAATCAGTTGATTCAGTTCACATTTCACAAAATGTTTACTTGAATCAACTAATGTTGAATCATCCAATTCATTCAAAGTTCTGACTCAAAAGAATAAATCTTTCACAAACCTGACTGACTTGGTTCTCAAGTTAAACTGACTGTGAACTGATTGCAGTGGTTAAACGCCCACTTCAGGGAAAAATGTTTAGGCAACTTATATTTCAGTCTGATGTATGACTTCAAAAGATTTGAAATATAACACGAGTCATGGTGCTTTTGTGTTCTTTTTGAACTTGAAAGCCTCAGTTCCCATTCATTGTAATTGCACGGAAAAGAGTGGCCAGCATGTTCTTCAAAATATCATCTTTTGTGTTCCACAGAAGCAAGAAAGTCATAAGGTTTGGAATGAGATGAGGGTGAATAATAATGACAGAAGCTTTATTCTTTATCCCTTTAAATGAGTAGAGGATGTGAATGCATATTATCAAAATATTTATCTTCCGATTTCCTTTTCCGCTCATGTATTTTAAAGTGTGTGTTTAGCGCTGAGCCCAAAGCTGCCATCCATGATCAATCAGTCGATGCCCAGTTGCTTACCTCTCTGAGCTCTTCCAGTTTTCCACCAATGACTAAGCCAGCACAACAGCGGTCTAACCAATGAGGTTATCCACTCAAAAGAGGAAGAGGTCACAGGTCACAGAGAAAACAGTTTCTACACCTTGCGTTTGCTCTCTTCCTCCTCCCAGGAGAGATTAATAAGTGACCAAAATAACACTCTCAACACACTCCTGTACTGCCTGAGGATATAAAGCTACTCTTCGGTACATGGATTCAGTTTCAAACAAGACATTTTCTGGCTTTTCTACAAATATCTGCTGTTTACGTCAGCTGCTGTTTAATTCACGCTAACATGCATCGTGCTAGTCTCTACATGAAAAACGAGATTAAAGACAAAACAGACACATCACAAGTAAGCAGACAGTAATTCGAGGTCATGGCATGTGGATGTATGTGTGCATCACCGATGAGTCAAATCCTCAGACATGTCATTGGTGCCCCTGAGCTGTCAGCACTATTAGATCGCTGTCACGGAGAGATAGAAAGAGAAAAGCTTTAGTACATCTCTCACTGCCGTAAGCAATTTCTGCCTGACTTCTCCCCTCGGCCCTGTGGTAAAAATGTAATGCCCTTCGCCCTTCCCACAGCGCGCCAATTTGTCTTTGTATTTCCTTTTTCTTTCTGCACATTCAGTACACCCATGCTAACTCAGATGATAGACACGAATATCTTAAATCGAACTGAAAGATTAAAATTCAGTTGCGTTCCCACAATGGAAAGGTTTTAAGACTCACAGAGACACTAGTATGAAACTCTGATGGATTCATCCGATTAAACTGTCCAGCCTGGTTTGCTTTTTTAAATTGTTTAAAGGGTTAGACAGTGGCATATTGATTTTAGTCTAGTGTTATTTGCATACACTAGTTTGAAGTCAGTAAGATTTTTTTTTTAAATCGGCATGGATGCATTACAATGATAAAAAGTCACTATAAAGACATTTATAAAGTTTTCTATTTCAAATAAATGTGGCTCTTTTTATCTTTCTAATAATCAAAGAATCCTGAAAAAATGTATTTCGGTTTCCACAAAAATTTTAAGAAACAACTGCTTTCAACATTGATAATAATAAGAAATGTTTCTTGAGCACCAGATCAGCATATTAGAATGATTTCTGAAGGATCATGTGACACTGAAGACTGGAGTAATGGATGATGAAAATTCAGCTTCACTATCGCAAGAATAAAATACATTTTACGATATTTTAAAATAGAAAAAAAATTATTTTAAATTATAATAATATAGTAGTGTATATTAGTGTGGTAGTAATGGTTTACTGCACATGAGATTTGACTATTGATCTGACAATTGATTTCAATGGAATTTGCTGTAAGCATGTTGCTAAACTAATTATACGATACTCTAATAAGCACAAAAATATATAATGCACACCAATATTGAATAAAACACTCTATTGTAATTAGATTGAACTATTTGTATTCATACTTTTCAGTATTGAATGAATTACACATATTTGTAATAGATATAAGGAGATTTTCTCAACTTGAATGTATATATTTGCACTTGTCACAGTGCATTATGGGATTTCATTCTTTGTGAAAGATACAGTTTATAGTTTGCCTGTAATAGAAGTAATTATTTTGTCTCTGCATTAGGTACATGCCTATGATGCTGTAAAAATATGCCAACATATGCAGCTCACTAGGTTTCACAACAGCACATTATTTTCTTCCTGTCGCTAACTTTAATAGTAATAACCGTTGATCCTGTATTATTGCGAAATAATAGGCAATTTCGAGGAATTTGTGCTCATTTGTCAAGATTTCCACGCTGCTCCAAGTGAAGTGAGGCAATGCATTGTGCTCGAGTTTATCCATACAAATGCTGACCCTGAACCTGCTTTTGCTAGGAAACGGACTCCGGGGCCTACACCTGTGTTGCCTCCAGTTTGAGTGGAGAGACGAGCTGGACCCCCGCTCTACTGCTCGTCACAGTCATGCGAGGGCAACTACATGCTGTGCTTACATCTCACATCCTGCCTGCTACAAGAATCACTCCCCTCAGGCGGCAAACTACTGCCAAAGAGATCTAAATTAATAGCAACTCTATTGGTGTTCTACAATTGAATTTCAGACACAGACTGGAGAACTCTGGCTTATTTAAAGGGGATATAGTTTTATGAATTATTGAATTATTTTGCACATATAGGTTTGTGCCAGTTTAGTAATTTAGCTTTACGTGGCCATTTTCCACCCTCTTATTAAGAGGCTTGCAACTGCCTGTTATGTAATGGACTCTGTTTTGATTGGCTAACCTCTGCATATCGGCATAGCTTAGGGCAGGCTAAGTTACTGGGCAGTTATGAGTTCATGGTTTTGGCATCATCACGATTTCTGAATTATTTTATTTCAATTTAGTTTTTATATATGTGCTTGGTGAACCCGGTTAAGCATAATAATGGAGCTTCAATGGGTGTGACAGTCATGGCAAAATAAGTTGTCGGAATAAGTGGAGTAGGTAAAAAAAAAGCTTTTCTTAGTAAAATTGAATAGAAATATTTTTTAAAAACCTAAATAAAAAGTGTGTGTGTGTGTGTGTGTGTGCCTGTGTGTGTGTGTGTGTGTGCGTGCATGCGTGTATGTGCGTGTGTGTGCCTGTGTGTGTTTACTTGTTTGCAGTTTTTTGATGAAGGCCAATTTTTTGATCAAGGCTCACTTACACTCAGTATGTTAATTTAATGTTTAATTCAGTCATTTTTAGCATGTTTTCTGAATTTGATTTTACTTTCTAAAGACTTGGTGGAAGTTATGAGATTAATTGTGCTTATTTTATTCTCTTGGCAGCTCTAATAAGATCATCTTTTTTTTAATACAATGAATAGAAAAATACATGCTCTCAGCTTTTGAGTATTTTGTCTGTAAAACATGGAAACTATTTATTTTGTAACGATTTGCTTTAATATTATCAAAAAGCCAATTATTTAATTAGTATAATCTCACACAGTATAAATGGGTTTATAATACATTAAAAAATGCTTTTATATTTTCCAAAATGGGTCCCTCATAAGGGGATCATCATATTTGGGTGTCCTTGGCATAAAAAAATAAACCCTTGCACTAGCTGTTTTGGGGTTTGTTCAGGCCATGTCCACACGTACACGGGTATTTTTATAAACAGAGTTTTTCCTTCTTCCATTTAAAAAAAAAATCTCTGTCCACATGAAAACGCAAACACATGCTATGAAGCACTGTCAAGAGCATGCCAAACCAACAGGTGGCGATATAATCTCAACCGTAAAGCCATGTTGGCCAGTCAGAAGCCTGAAAAAGTTTCCAGTAGGCGGAGATAACAGCGCAGGCTCCGACATCACAAGCCAAAAACTCCGGTTTCGCTGTCTACACGATAACACTGAAACCCGAGTTTTTGAAAATCTTCACCCTGGCAGGCGTTTTCAAAAATGTTCGGTTTCAGTGAATTGGTGCTGCGTTTGCGTGTGGACGAACGGCCTAACCGCGTAGAAAAAGCTGCGGTTTTAAAAATAACCGCGTTCGTGTGGACAGGGCCTCAGTCTGCAAGAGGTTTGTTCATACAAAGTCAGCTTGAGAAATGTGCTCGCTCTGAAAGCTGATGGTCTCAGTATGATTTGCTAATGAATTCAAATGTAGTCCACACAGACACTTCTTTAAGCTATTGTAAGCTGGCTGAAATGGGGCTACCTCTAATTACAGAACCAAGGTCCTGCAGTCCTTAGAGGGAGAGCAGCCAGCAAAAGGGCTATTCGGCAGTGGAGATGCAGAGTGCCACACACACACACACATTTTCATTCTTTCTGTATTTCATGTACACACACTATGTCTCTGTCCTCTCCCTTGCCCCCCTTGGTAACAGTTAGCATGGCCCCACATCTTTAAAATTGATTCTTTATAGAGTGCTGTGGGACTGAAAGGGGCGTTTGCTGTAAAATTTCCTTCCCAGCGGTGCTGTGGAACACGGAATGCTAGGAAAGGGAGGTAGGAGGGTGGTGGAGAACAAACGAGGGATGGAAAAGAACTGAGATTGCGGATGAGGAGAATTTAGGCTTTTGGGTTTAGGATTTTGACACCTCAATACAGGGAAAAAAAAGGTTTATATTCCGGCCCACTTTTTGAATTTATGCACTTTTATGCAGGTGTTTATGTGCGTACAGGAGCACCAATCACGGTTCTGCTGGAGAAAAGGGAATTGTCTATGCTTCAGCCTTTCCCTGTTTCTTCCATCCCAGCTGATAACAAAGTGACCTTGGATTTATCGCTCCTATCGGTGGGTCGCTGAAGGAATATTTACGAGGTTCCCAGCATTTATGGCTTGGCCTAATTGTGCAGGTCGGGCTTTTATTGGCTTTGTGTCTGCGGCAGGAGTTGCCACCGGGGAAAATTAAACCTTGAAAGTACCACACGTGACCACTGCTCTAAACAAGGATGATGGTTAACCACAGACAAGTGAAGAGGAATATCTCAAAGCCTTCTGGCACAGACAGATGTCTGTGCTTAACGTTCATTGTTTATTAGAGGGGGATGCATGTTATGAATCTTGCTCACCTGTACGCCACATCTAAGTAGCTCTCTTGGTTCTCATTAAATTATTCTTGTATGTTTAGGCGTGATCTGGATGTTAATAAAAAGCAGAATGTACTTAAATTGAAGCTGAAATGTATCCCTGTACAGAATCAGCCAATGTTTTCGGTTTATATTTAATAAACTCTCAGTTCAGAATCCATTACATGCAGTGTTTTGACTGCATTATGACAAGCCTAGTCTATGCCATAAATAAATCTATCACCACAGAGATCTTTTTCTAGTCACGCCATGCACTGTCAAGCCAAAGGGTACAAGAATAGCATCACAGAAGAGCCGGGTCATTAAACAGACACGTGTAATGACAATCAAAAGAGTTCAGATAAACATCTATGACACTGACTTTGCTGCTAAACCCTCCTCTCTCTAATGCCATACAACAGCTTCGGGACAAATGTAGGACAAAACATTGGTGTATTGATGTTTTATTCAGATTCAGCTGTATGAATCTGCTGGTTTTGATATTGTAGAGCATAAATAAACACATATGTAATTGATGTTTATGTAAATATGATGAATAATTTAATGTAGTAATATAATCTTTCTATCTATTTTTTCAGCCAATCAGCAGGCAGTACATGGCAGACGGTTGCAGATTTTGTGAAATTGGAGAAGCACACGGTCACTGGACTGTCTCCGAATACCATTTACCTGTTCATTGTGCGAGCGCTCAATGCTTACAGCCTGAGTGACCCCAGCCCCATCTCAGAGCCTGTACGCACACAAGGTCTGTACACTGGGGACCAATCAATTTTATGACCTTTTTAAATAGAGATCTTAAAAAATGTGTGAACGTGTTATACAAATTATGTGTTGTGTAAATTTTAAGTATACAAACAAATTACAGGTGAAAAGCAAAATAAATTGTGCCTGTTTTAAAAGATTACATATAAATCAATTCCATTCAGTGTGGATTGGGGCTAATCATGAAAAATATTTTACACCAAATGCAGGAGAAAAATGTTTTATATCTATATTTTGTATTATATGAGTAGTAGTATCCTACACTATGTGTCAGATTTATGACCTATTATTTGGTGGTTTTGACCATTTCAATGATATATTCTAAATTCATATATTTGCATAATTTAAAGATGTTAATATCAGGTGTTTTTTGTTCTTTTGCAGCATAAATCAGGTCATAAATCACCAATCTGACACATAGTGTAGGATACTACTACTTATATGTTTTTATTTTATAACAAAAATTAAATAAAATACAACAAAATACTATGATATATATAAACGTTACAATAATAAAAAAAAGTTAATATTTTGTTAATATTTGTTAATAAAAATATGATGTTTTCCCATATTACATTAATTTTTCACATTAAATAATGTCACAATACATAAATCAGTAATGTCACAAAAGTGAGTCCTACAGGTCAAGGTGTGGACCATCGGCAGGTGCAGAGGGAGCTGGGAGAGATGGCTGTGCAGCTTCACGAACCAGTGCTGTTGACAGCATCCAGCATGAAGATCAGCTGGAATGTGAGTGTCGCTAATATCAGCCCCTCACTGGCCTTTTGATTCTCCTGCCGGCTCACCTTATCTCATTTCTCTGTCTCGGTCTCCCTCTTTCCATCTGTCAGGTCGATCGTCAGTCTCAGTACATCCAGGGTTATCGTCTGCTTTATCGTCCTGTCGGCGGCTCCTGGTCACAGCAGGAAGTGAAAGCTGCGACGGAGCGTAACGCTGTCATCGCTAACCTGCTCAAAGGCACGGAGTACGAGATTAAAATACGACCCTACTTTAACAAGTTCCAGGGCATGGACAGCCGCCCGCTGACGTTTCGCACGCCAGAGGAGGGTGAGATATCTGCAGCTCTTTCAGTTTCCATTTGATGCACTTCAATTTAATTTCGTTCTAATCAATTCAATTCGGGTTTATTCAGCCCAGCCCGACTCAATTCTGTTCTGTTGTACATAATATGAAGACGAATCGCTTCATTCAGGCAAATAAAATTATGGAGAGGGCTAATGTAGATTTACTATTAAGGTTTATACACTTTTCAAAATGTAATTTTAATTGAATTCTCTTCCAGTTCCCAGTGCCCCCCCTCGTGCTGTAACCGTAGCAACAGTCAAGCTCAGCAACAGCTCAAGCATCAGTGTATCATGGCAGCCTCCTCCCACTGAGATGCAAAATGGAGTCATCCAAGAGTATAAGGTATATTTCAGATTGCAAAAGTCAGACCACAAAAACAAAACAAACTTCTTATGTCCCAAATACATGCAAAAACTGTTTCAGTTCCCATGGACTTCTATTGTATGGACATAAATACAATGAAGGTCAATGGGAAACTCTTTAATGTTGGATGTTTCTTGGTGTTCTTTGCAGATGTGAGTTCTACAGGTCAAGGACCAGGTATTTTTAGGTTCAGATCTAAGTCTTATCTCTTTTCAGGTTTGGTGTCTGGGTAACGACTCTCAGACGCGCTACCACATCAATCAGACTGTGGACGGGAACTTGCTGACCACTTTATTAAAGGGGCTTCTACCCGGTGTGTTGTACCAGGTGGAGGTGGCGGCAGTGACCAGTGCAGGAGTGGGCACACACAGCCAGCCTGTATCTGTGCTTATCAGTGAGTGCTTGCTAAAAAAAAACAGCCGTGACTATTAAACTAAAAGAATTAAAGAGTGGAGTGAAGGGCTTGTGGAGTAGAAGTACCAAGAATTGTGTAAATTCTCTTTGATTGCTTTTTAAAGTCCCGCTATGAGACTAAATTGCTTAATTCTTTCCAATAAGCTGAGTCCTATTAAGACATTCTGTCTGAGTAACACTTTGATCTGTCTTTTCTCTCTTTTTCTTTCTCTCCTTCCTTTTCAGAATTGCCCGCAGAGCAGCCTACAGTCACAGGTGGAGGCAGCGAATCTGACGAGAATGTAAGTCTGGCTGAGCAGATCTCAGACGTAGTGAAGCAGCCTGCCTTCATCGCAGGCATTGGCGGGGCATGCTGGGTAATCCTTATGGGATTCAGTGTGTGGATCTACTGCAGACGGAAGAAGAGAAAAGAGCTCAGCCATTACACAGCATCATTTGCATACACACCTGCGGGTATGCATGCACATATCACACCAAATAACATTTGACATTAAATAATGATTTAGCAGTGTTATTTTATATACTATTATAGTAGTTATTTTGTATTTGCTTTTGTTTTTATATTTTCAGTTTCATTTTAAATTAGATTTTAGTAATTTTATGTGCTTTTGCCATATTTTGTTAGTTTTTGTTTTTCCTAATATTTATTTTTAGCTTAAATTTATTTTTATTTCAGTTTTAGTTTTAGTAATTTTAGTACCAAAACTTATTTTATTTCAGAAGGCAATATTTCTAATTAAAAAAATTTTAAGTAATTTTTTTATTTTTTCCATCTCATACTTTTTTTGTGAATTTTATGATTTCAGCTTTATTTTGGTTTATGAAGATAAGTTTAGTTAACCATCAGAGCACTCACATTTAGCCTAATAATTTCTGCCTGTGGATCAGTTGCATTATATATATATTTTTTTTTCATCTCTTTACAGTTGGTTTTCCGCATGGAGAAAGTTCTGGACTTAATGGAAGGTAAATGGAACTTTTAGCTTCTTAAGCATCAATTCAGAGTGTAAATACATTGACTTTAGTTCATTCTGTAGTTGTTGATATTTTTGGACATGTCTGGATATGTAGGCCTGGTATGCTGGGTGCTAACATGGGAAATTACCCATGGCTGGCTGATTCTTGGCCAACTACCAATCTTGTGCACAACGGGAAAGACTCAGTGAACTGCTGTACATCTAAACATGACACCCCGGAGAGATACTATAATGGTAAGACTCGCTTTTATAGAACAACACCACTGGCTGTACTGTTAAATTAATTTAACACTGTTTCCACAGCACAGAGTCTCATTAATTAAACCCTAATTAATTTACCATCGCTTCCTTAGAGGCGGGAATCTCTAATTACCTTAACCAAAACGAGAAGTTCAGCACAGACTCCAATGAAGGCCCCATCTACAGCACCATTGATCCCACCAGCGAGGACCTGCGCAGTTTCTCTGCTCAGTACTCTCAACATACCACTCCTTACGCCAGCACTCCCATCATGCCTTTCACCAACCAGGCGCCCTGCAGCCCTGAACAAGATGGGAGCCACTGGATGACTCAGCCTGGAACCTCCAATGTTCAGTATGCCCAGCCAGAGCGCTCCAAGACTGATAACGGTATCATTTCAGTCTTATCTGTTTCCTTCAGTCCTAATATGAATGCTGTGCTTGGCTGAATAACAGTATTACTTTAGAATTATTTATATACTATTATAGTTATTTTTAAATATTTTGAAATAGTTTTGATTTTTACATTTTCAGTTTTCATTTTTTCAATTTTATGTGCTTTTGTTATAGTTTTTGTTTTTTATATTTTTATTTAGCTTTAATGTACAGTTTTAGTACTTACATTTTTTTCAGTTAGCTGCCATGGCAACATTTCTAATTTTTGTTTACGGTTTTTAAGTTTAAAGGGGTCATATGATGCGATTTCAAGTTTCCTTTTTCTTTGGAGTGCATAAACAATTTCATTACACCAAATATACAAAATAATGTTCTTTTTAGCAACATCATATGACCCCTTTAAGTTTTCATCTAATATTTATATTTTAGTTTATTTTAGCTGTATTTCAACAACCTAAAATTATTTTTAGTTAACAGTAACAACACTGCTGAATAAAGGTGTTTTTCATTAAAAAAAAAAATATTTGCTTGCTTTCCTACAGTAAAACAACCAAAGCAGAAGTTGATGGGGAAGCCAGTGAAAACGCCATCTCTCAATTGGATGGATGCGTTGCCGCCACCCCCTCTGTCTGGAGAGCTGAACGAGTGTGAAGAGGAAGATGATGATGAACTAATCCAGGACATGAGGTAAAGTTCACTAGAAGGCTAGAGATTCATTTCAATGCTGTGCCAGCTTTTGTAGCATATTTTAAACTAAAAAGCTACAATTTTAATACTAATGGTGATGTGACATGTTATTTAAACAATCTTGAGAAAAACTTTCAATCTTTATTCAATTATATAGGAGCTGAACTAGTAGAAAATAGCCAAAAATTCCAATCAGAACTTTGGCAGACAAAACAAATGTCAAGTCTCACCTCAAGTTCTCACACACCATGTCAGGAATTCTTTAGAGTTTTTAACTTCATTACCATGTCTACATGAAGACATCTTTTACCATTTTGCAGCATGCTGGCTAGCTGGGAACATGGCCTCACTTAGCCTTCTGGACAAAATTTTGCTGATTGTTCCAAGAAGAGTCAGAATTCACAGGGCCAGAGCAGTTTGATTGCTGTTGACAAGGCCGTATATGGAGGCTAACAAAGTTAGCGATATGCTGCCCTTGAATCTGGCCTGTTTCCTCATGATGGCCTGACTGAATTATGTTTTCTTTTCCTGGTCTGTATCACATTAGCTCCTTGTTAGTAAAGCGCATGGTCAGCAGTAGCCGCACAATGCCCCGGCCGCGGGCGCTGACAGGTTGTTTCTGCCACCACTTCAGCCCAATAGCTGCCCGTGAGGGGCACTAACATGGCCGAGTCACATTAGCCGTAGCGGTTAACCAGCCCTGACTCACAGTGAAGATCTGTGAATCTGATAACCGTGACATAGCCCCCCGCAGTAACCGCATTAGCCAGTGAAAGGTACAACCCTTCTCAAGTTCCTTCCTCCGAGCATTAGACGTCGTTCAAGGCACAAGCAAGCAATGCAACACTGACAGCCAGACTGGATTTTCATCACTAGTCCTCAAAAGTGTGATGAACTAGTGGCTCATAAGGTTAACCTTTGTGGCAGCCTGAAGGCAAGAACATCGGCTCTGTTACTGCATTATGACTATAATTTAAGAACTCACCCTTCAGCTCAGCGAGGCTCAAGAACTCAACAGAAACACCAAGCAGCCGCATACATACTAAACCAAGAGTGTGCTGTGTGTAGGTGTCATTCAGCTCAGAGGTTTGCCCTCTAAGTGCCCAAGGCATAACATTGAGTCAGTGTCACTCAAAATGCCACTGCATTTAACTTCTTTTCCATCGCTTTTGTATGGATTGGTCCCGCGAGAGCTAAAAGATCACGCATATGGTTATCTGGAGGCCAGGCTGTCTCATTTGACACAACAGCAGCAGGAATCGATATGCCACCGGTTGCATTGGCCTGGTGATTACTGCAGCAGGCAATCATAATGAGTGAGCTGTGATTGATTTAGCAGAGGTTCTGGAGTTACTTAACCTTATGCTAAAAATGAGGGAATTTAGTTATAGAGCAGAAACGAAGTCACTTATTCTCCCACTCTAAGTGAGAAGGGCAAGCGAGTGATAAGAAAAGTAGATTTTTTTATTTATAATAGAAATATGGCAGGTAGAGTATGTGCTCTGGCAAATTTGATGTTTTCAATATGATTATTATTAAAAAACATTGTAAAGTCAGCTTTTTAGTCATCTTTTAGGGCTGCACTTTATTTATAGACATGTAAATAATATTGAAACTTTTTTTCTCACTCAGGTCCGATGAGGAAGAGTGGTGTCCTCCTCTCCCGGATAGGACTTACCTCATGGATGGTGTGATGGAGGACGGTCCCGCTCCTCCTCCTAGAGGAGAGGCTTCTTCCCCCACCACATCCTACAGCCACCAATCCACCGCCACCTTAACCCCATCTCCCAGAGACGATGGCCACTGCCACGATATACCACGACTACATCAGCTCGAACAGCCACAGATAGCACGGTGAGACGCGTAAACCTTCAAATACTATTTCACAATTATTTTGTGCATTTGTATTTTTTGTCAGGTCAGCATTTCACAGTTTATTTCACTTTTATTTTCAGCATAAATAGCTTTTTTGACAGTTTGAGTTGTGCACAAGTCAACAAGATTTGCTTGTTCTAAACTTTATGGTGTATTTCAAAACAAATTTGAGATGCAGCATAAATTACATTTGTTTTATTCTTGAGGTGATGTTCACTTTAAAAATACTTAATAAGCCATCCTTCATCTTTCAGGAAACTGCTCTCCTGCATTTCAGTTCTCTGCATTAATAGAATAGATTATTTGTTTTCATTCTCTTAGGAGAATTTTTAGTGTCATTATTTGTTCCTGCAGGAGAAAACATGTTTTATGAATAATTTATTCCGTATTTGTAGATTATCACGGCACAGAGCAAATATTGAGACTCTCATTAAGCTTCCTGCTAGACTGCAGTTGCGCCAAGTTTAGACAGATCATTCACTTTTACAAAGTGCTGATCTTGGCCTACTATGTTTTTCATTTAATATGAGTTCATATAATAGTGTTCATGTGCCTTGTTAGCTGCAGCTCTGGGTTAAAACACTGAGATCCTTTGAATGGGTATTTCATGCTGTCAAACGTTGTTCTAACTGACCGAACATATTTGTTGTGGACAGTCGGTTGCCGTGTGGACCAGTGCCAGTTCCGAGAGCACCAAGCCCTCCTCTAATCCAGTCCAACCCAAACCTGTCAGCCAATCAGGAGTGCCCTGATGACACTGTGCCACACCGTTTAGCACATAAACGGGACCCGAGACAAGGAGCTGCCCAAAGTGTAGAGAACATCAGCAACACCACGCCAGGTGTGTTTCTGTTCTCTATATAAATGTGCCACAGACGTTTTGCTACTCTAGAAGAAGTAAAATGCCATTTTCATGCTCCCAGCAATCTAAAATTCCACATTTTCTACCTGAAGCAACTTCTAGAATAGCTACAATTGTTTTAGTCACTTCATTGTCATGTCTCATCCCCCCTTGTAGGTCGAGCGAGGCCCTCTGCAGACCACATACCTCCTGGGCAGAAGTCCAAGGTGAAAAAGAAAACCTCCAAGAGCGGTCAATACCGAAGAGATGTACTGCAAGGTGGTGAGTTACTGACCAGGCCTTTTCCAGAATGAAGTTAGTTAATCATTTATCCTGCTCCTGCATACTTAACATGCTGGTCACATCTCTGCAGATCTGCCCCCTCCACCAGAGCCGCCTCCTGAGGCTGAGGTCGACTGTGCTCAAGTAGGGGGATTCGAATGTGGGCAGACGTCCCTCGAGAGAGTGGGCAGCTCCCATTCCTCCATGGAGAGAAGAGAACAGAGCACACCCAATCGGAAAAACTCTTCTCATAGACAAACGTTTTTTTAATTTTTTTTTTTTTTTTTTTTCTACAATTATTTCTTTATGTTGTATATAAAAAATAATGTATATTATTATTATTTTTTTTTTTAAATATATAGGATTAAATGGACTGGCTTTCACACTTTTGAACCCTAACAGTATGGTTTTGTTTATGTGGCTCACAGCAGAAGATGATTTAATTCCTTACAACAAGCCCAACTTCTTGTCTCGGGGTCAGATGTCCAGCAATTGCTCCACAACAGGAAGTTCATCATCACGGGGGTCAACAGGATCACGAGGACACGGAACGGGCAGGAAGAGAAATGATGTAAGACTAAGTAACTTTTCTCACACTGTAGAAAACCATTTTCCTAATCAGTATTTTTGTCTTTTTTATCCACTTAAAACATTTAATAATCCTTAAATCAAGAGTAATATTTTCTATTAAATATGCATGTAAATTATTTACTGTACTTAATTTATGCAAATTTATAAAAATGGCACAAGACTTGTTTTCTAAATAAATTTGAATTTATTTATTATAAGCTTAGGATTTTTCTATACAGGCAAAGTGATTAGCTTTTTTTGCTTGAAATAAGAAAATGTCTTGCACAATTTTGTTTCTCAAGTAAATCCATCTTGTTTTAAGGATGCTTAGATATTTTTATAGTAATTCAAGACAAAAAATTAAGACACTGATTAAGATTAAGACTGATTAAACAT
>NW_015542355.1:1024545-1048777 GCF_001515605.1 Sinocyclocheilus anshuiensis | reverse complement strand
TCCCTAAATTCTGTGTTTTCCATTTGATTTCTTATGGATTCCGTGCTTTATGATGGTGTCTAGTGAAATGAATTAATAAAACTTTAACAATTTAATCAATCTTTTAAAATGTAATCAAATGAAAATCAATTTACAACAAAACATTGCATTTAAAAAAAAAAGGTAATTTAATTTTATCAGACATGATGCTGCACAACATAACTGTATAAATTAATAATAATAAAAAATAACTTGGTTGCATGCTATTCCTTAAAAATAATAATAATATTATTATTATTACTTTGAGAATTGCATTGTAGTATACAGTAGTAATATATTCAGTTATAATTTCAAGTTAAACTGGACTTTTATTTTGACGGTTTTCGTGAAGGTCTTTCAGTTTATTTATATAGTAATTCAAGACAATAAATTAAGACACTGATTAAGATTAAGACTGATTAAACATTTTTTTAAGTGTATGCTTTCAAAATGTAATCCTCGTCCTCCCAAATCCTAACCCTAATCCTAAATCTCAAACATTAGCCAAGTTTAGTCAAACACGGCCTCGCAAACATGTGCACTAGTTTATCTTTTCTTAACACTCATTCATTGGCAAGACAGAATTGACTAAGTGTGGAAGAGTCTAGACCAGGGGTCTCCAACCTTTTTGTGAGTGAGGGCTCCCTGAAGTATTCCTTAAAAATAATAATATTATTATTACTTTGAGAATTGCATTGTAGTATACAGTAGTAATATATTCAGTCATATAATTTCAACCTGACTTTTATTTTGATGGTTTGTCGTGAAGGTCTTTCAGTTTTAGTTTTAGTTTCAGCGTGTAGGCTATTTGACGGTATTTTTTCTCAAATGAAACTGCATAAAGCTGGTGAAGTAACTCTCAGAGCAGCTCTGAAGATGAAGTGCATATGTTCATGTCCTCATATATTGAGACGCAGACGCTGAAACACTGCGAGTCACGTGTGTTTGATTGTATCAGATGAAACTACTCCACGCATTCACACAGACACACAGAACATGCAGACTTATTAGTGATATGCACTGACTGGTTGCTGTAACATTTTTTTCTGTTGTGATTAATCCATACTGAGTAAAAATGTTGAGAGCTTATCATCATTATTAACATAAATTTGATCATAATCTCGATATGATATCATTTATCGCCCGACGCTAATTTAGGCTATTTATAGAACGTGCTTGGCGGGCGACCCCGAGACTCCATGCGGGCTACCAGGTGCCCACGGGCCCCACGTTGGTGACCACTGGTCTAGACGGACTGAGTCCATCTGGCTGTTCAGCACATAGTGAGAGTGATCTGTAGAGACAGTAGGCTACTTTTAGCCGGCAATCAGACACTTCCTCTGAAGTATGTTCTCTACCGCTCACAGAACTTATGACAGAAGAGATGCTACAACAGACTTATCTGTATGTAAAGTGATTTTTCTCATATCAAACACTGGCATGATTATTTATAACCAAGTTTTACAGCTCTCAAATACAAAAGTAGACGCACTTAGAAAATGTTGTCATAGTCTTCCTTACTAAATCCACTTTATTCGACAAAGATTTCCAGCTCTAAATGCCTGTAAAAAAATAAGCAATGATCTTTGATTATTATATTGTAATGTGTGTACATTATTTGAGTGTTATTATTTTCTTGAGATTTCAACATTTTCTTAGGTTTCAACATGCATTAATAATAACAATAACATTATTATTATTATTACTAATAATTTCAATAATGTCAATTTTGAATTGCATTTGTATTGTAATTATGTAGATAACACCCTTTTACTGTACTGTGGTAAAATCAATAAAAGTGCTTCTTGTGGTTTTTTTATATTTTGCATCTATGCGATACGTACATCATTCTCCCTATGCAGAAATGTACAGTAGTGGTACCATGGTACAGTAATGGTATCACATAATAATACACAAAAAATATTTTCCAACATTTCCGAAAAACAGAGGAATACCATGGTACTTTTTAACATTTAGAAGAGGGTTTCTCACCATTTACAACTAGTTCAGTCAATTAGAGAAATCAGATTAGGAAGAACTAATTGCATGGGCCAAAGTGGCTATAACACTTTTTTTTTTTTTTACAGTGTTTCCCTATAGACATGAACCGTTGTGTGATGGGAACTGGGTTACGCACATCTAAGGTCACTCCATATGAGTCTCTTCAGATGTGTGACCCCCTCTCAGGTTACTCCCTCTTGAACATAAAAGGCAGACCACATAAAAGAGGGCTACACGTTCCCCAAGGGAGATAGTTTTGGGTTACCCCGTCCTGTCACGGTGGTTAGCGTTATCTTTCATGTCGGACAGAGAGCGTGAATAGGTGCTTGATGGCGAGAGGGGAGAAGAGGTCTGCCTCTGAGATCGCCTTTATTCTCTGTCCTCAGATCTTGTCACGTCACATGATGGACACTCCCTGCTGCATTAAGTCATCCATAGACATACCAAACAAAAACAGCCTTTCTTTTGTCCTGAGAGAGGCCACAATTATCTGCTGAATAGACCAGCTAAAATGGTTGACCAGTTTAAATGACCAGTTAAAACCACTGGTTACCAGTGTAAGGTATATTTTGGCCACTTTCATAAAGGTTTTAGTGTCTTAAGCCCAAAGTATACTTCGTTTTTTATGTGCACGCTAGTGTATGTGTACAGCTGAACGCATAGCCTTTCAAAGTATACTCCATTTGAGGTGTATGCAAACGCAGGCGGTCGACACAGGCGCTCTAGAGAGCTTTGTCTTTGTCCAGCGTCTGCTCTATTTGTTTCCAAAAGTTATGACCGATAAAAATATCTTTGTAGTCTTTTAAACTAAAGTTGCTGCTTTCTTATAACCCTCTCACGCAAGTGCTTGTCAATGCAGGTGTCTTTTGTTGTTGCAGTCTCCTTTATTTTGTTGTTGTTCGGTCTCTTTAGTTTCGATTTCTACTGTGAAACAACAGCCTTTACAATGGTCAGGCTGCTATAATGACCAGCATTGTCCATATAAAACCATCTTAGAAGCTGTTCCAAACTGGTCTAAGCTGTTTTTTAAGACTTTCAAATGACAGTATTTGCATCAAACATATTATCATCAAACATATCAACTTGAAAGTTTATCTTTTGTAATTAAAAAAAAAATTTTCTTCTCTTCCAGGAGATGAGATAAGGGAAGGCTATGAGACGCAGAAAGTTTTACATGGAAATCCCTCCGTTTTCGTTCGGAAGCTGAAGAGAAGAACCGAAGAGAAATGGACGCATGTACAGATTTCAGAGCGTGATTCTGGGACTTTTGATTATGTTATTAATTATTGTTATTGTTATTTATGACCTTCATGGGGGCATTTTTCATCATGCTGTCACTGTAAATAATCATCCGCTGAAGCTTTTTACATGGGGTCCAGATGCCAGGAAAGAAGAGTATATTGTATTTATACATGAAAGAAGAAATGAAATCATGTTAAAAGCTCTGATATTATAGATAAGTTAATGTCTGAATGTGCCAACCTCTTGTAGAAATGTATACAGCAGCATTTCAAAGCACAATAATATTGCACTCTTGTTGTGTTGGAGAACAACAACAAAAAAAATAAAAAAATAGAAAGCACAATATGTGTTGTTTGACCAGCCAGCTAGACAGCCAGCCTCACGCCCTAACTGAGTCTCCGTCTGTGGATCCCTGTCCTTGCGGTCACAAGAGAATGTGTTTTTTCCCCCCATTTCTTTTCAAAGCAAGATGGTTTGTCATTTGACGACTGTTGTGAACGATTGTACTTGTCTTTTTTTAAGGAGTGTTTTGGAGATCGTGAGGAAATGTATTTCATTCTAAAAACCAAAATTATGTTTCTTTGACTAACTTTTTGGTAGTCCTTGTTGTTTTGTATAAATAAAATACATTTGCTGAGCTATACGTATTTGTCCTGGTATGAATCAGTGTATTTAGTATAGCCTAATTGAGATAATAGTTTTAGTATATCAAGTTAAACTAAATGAAAATGAGAAATCCGTTATCTGAAATTGTTTTTGTTTATATTTATTTTTTATACGTGTACTTTATTTTAAGTAACCATTTTTAATGGTTTTATATAATAGCCTACATGGTATTACTGTTTTTGAAAGTTTGTTGTTTAAAAGTTTTGAAGTGGTTATTAGCTAGTTAGTTTATTCAGAAATCAGGCCGCATATTTTCAACAACAAAGACAAGGCTGGACTCGACGTTAATCTTTAGTTTCTACGGTTACAGCAGGCGCTCAGGCAGCACTACCACCTGGCTGAACCGCCACTGAGGGCCATGAAATAACCTTCCAGGGCAACACTGGATGCTGAGAAGGAAAAAGGGGGGGGCGAAGGCGGAGCGGGGAAAAGGAATGAAGAAAACAAGTGTGGCGAAAGGGACAGTGAGTTAGATAAAGCAAGCAGAGGGTAAATAATGAAAGAAGAAAAACAAAGAATGTGAGTCACTCCCACCTGAGACTGCTAACATTAGCCTGAGGTGAGAAAGTCAGAAGGAAAAACAGCAAACAAGACATGAAAAAAGCAGTGTGTGCTCATATAGACTGAGTGAAAAAAGGAAAATATAAAAGTAAACAACTAGCCATTTGAACGGTCTTTACCTCAGGAACACTTCCATCCATAATGTTTGGTTCTGGCTAGGGAAGAGAAACCGGTTCCGGTTTATTAACGATTCTTTTTTATTACTTTTAAGGAATAAAGGCCTCCTGAAGCGAATTTATGCGTTTTTGTAAGAAAAATATCCATGTTTAAAACTTTATAAACAGTAATCTCTAGCTTCCGCATACGTGTGTTACTGTAGATTTAGTCGGCTGAAATCTAATGGGTTTAGTTACAGTGCATTTATTAAGCATTTCTCTAAAATGTCCAAACTCATAGGTTTGATATTAAGGTTTTATCATGATAGACAACGATTTAACTGCAGTGACACACAACATGCCTTTATGTTAAAATTAAATAAAACCACATCTCATAAAGAACAAGAACATGGTAGGCCTATTCTTTTTAATGAAATACCAATGGTTATATTACGGTGGCCGAGAAGTGCAAAGCAAATCACAAGTCTTAACTTCGATAAAGAATATCTCTTTGGATTTGTACGGTGCCCAAGAAGTGCAAAACAAATCACAATTCTGAAAACAAAATAACAAATTACAAAGGCAAATGCAAGTCTAAAAAACAAAATAACAATTCAGAAAGCACAACAACAATTCAGAAAACATTATAACAAGTCAGAAAACACAATGACAAATTCGAAAACAAAATAACAAGTAAGAAAACACAACGACAAATCCGAAAACAAATGAACAATAGGGATGGGCGTATCGATCCTAAGTATCAATATATCGAATATATCGAAAGTATCGATACTCAAACTAAAAATAAATGAACCATGGTTTTACTAAAGTGACCATAGTTCAACTGTAGTATTTGTAGATTTGAATCATGTGTAAACAAAAAACACATTTGAACCATGTGTAAACAAAAATATAACCTAATAAATTACAATTAAGGCAGATTGAATGTTAAAATGTGTTTTAAACAAAGTTAAGTGGTTATCATTACCCATTTTACTCTTAGTAATTTAATAATTTAATAAATTTCATAATTTAAAAGTTTAGTTCAGAAGTATCGTATCGGTATCTATATCGACGATACTGCCTTGAAAAATATCGGTATCGTATCGAAAACAAAATAAGTGGTATCGCCCATCCCTAATTAACAAGTCAGAAAACACAACGACAAATCAGACAAACCGGAAGAGGTAGGTATAGTTTGAGACAGTGCCATTGGTTTGGGATTACTCACCGCTGACTGGACGAGACATCTGTCAATCAACTTATACAGGGAAGAACCAGCTGAAGAACAGCAGAGTCGTGGTAGAAAGTTCGGGATGGTATTAAAGTAGCTCAGTTTAAATGAACTGTATGAATTGCCCTTACTATGGAATAAAAAATACGGAGTGTATATTTAGATTTAGTTAAAAGTGGCTGAAAGTCATCAGCTCCAGTGGCGCAGTTAGATAAGCGTGTGCCCTTGGCTTTTTGACGCGATCGACTCAAGTTCGATCCTGCCTTTTGCCGAACTTTTTTTTTCTCCCGTTTGATTCCTTTAATTAAACAAACCTGAACCAGCTAATCAAGGTCTGCATAATTACTAGAACATTCCAGGCAGGTGTTGGAGCAAGCAACCTGCCAGTGGAAGGTTCTTCTCATGATTGTCATTTTCAAAATGAATCAATCCTAGAGGTGGATCACATGGAGGGTGCAATTTCTTGAGAGAGGTAGAGGGTACAGAGATTATCTGAGCTTTCACCTTTGAAGATCTCCTTAGAATTCAGACCAAGTAGTCAAGACACGCACTCTTCCTTAAGTGGAGACCCACTACCCATAAATCACTAGCTCATTTATTAGCTTTGTGTCAGTGGAGACACGCCCAGGAGGGCCAGAGGGGAGCAAAGCTCAGTCAAAATACCATTCTCCCATTTCCATGTTAATTACAGAACCCTGAGATAGATGCCTTCAACCGCATTGTTCATTTAATGTATGCAAATCGCATGCAATTGCCACATTAAAACTAAGAGGACAATGTTCAAACAAGGTAGTAAAACAGCGGCTTTGGCATTTGGCTTTGAAATCAATGTCAAGATGTTTTACGATGAACACTGGGTTAAAACGGCTGAATGCTCTTTAGAGACGAGAAAAGAATGATATTAGCCTTTACAGCTGCCGGGCTGTTAGCTAGGTATGAGGACTCATTTATGTGGCAAGTAAGCAATGTTTGCGCCTCTGAGATAAACCAAACCATCGGCCTGTGAGAGGTTCTTGAATACGCAGTCAACTGGTGTAATCTCTGCAATTCTTGACTAATTGCACATAAATGCTTTTTCTTTTCTCTCTGCAGCTCCAGTCGAACTAGCTTGGATTTGTGTACCCTTCCTGTGGAGCGTAAGCTTTAGGGAACAGAAGGACCCTTGAGTTTAATCTTTCTCGGGGCAGATCTGGGTCAGTGAAGGCCAACAGAAGGCTGGATCCCATGGGGCCTGTGCAAAACACTCTGCCATTTCTCATCTCCACACACACCTGCCTCTGAACCTCCGACTGGGCACAGGACCTCGGGTAAGCCCACTCGACTGGATGGTGCGCTACACAGAGGCTTTAATTTTAATTTAGTGTGTTGATGGATGCAGACGTGAGAGATGATGACTCAGGTGTAGGACATTAATGACAATTTAGCCGATAATTTAGAGCCGCAATGCATTACCTTGGAAATCTGTCCTATCTGCCAATTATTCCTGGAAACATTTGGGGCTGACAGAACTTAGAAATGTTCTGACAGAAATTTGGAGACGTATGGTTTTAAATTTCGCTGGCAAGTGAATAGTTAGTGTTACTTGCTAAGTCATTACTATTGCTATCACTTATACTTAGGGTTAGACATTTGAACAAACCCCTAACATTAAGTATTAAACTTTGGTGCAGAACTCGTCCAGTACCATTTTGTGGTACTAACTGATAACTAATTATTTATTGATTACTGATTACTTTTTGGGGCGATCAGATGTAATTTTTATAGAAGCCTTTTTCCACCTTACAAAATGACAATAGTAGTAGTAGTAATAATAATAATAGGACATTTTTTACTTTACGCCTCTTTTTCGCATAACGGCATGTTTTAAATATCTAACCATTGTGACTTTATATCTCACAATTGAAACATTATTTCTCAATTGACTTTGTCACAATTGTTCAAAACTTTATATCCTAATACCAACTATTTGTCAGTTTCAACTTAATTTCTTGTATTTGTAACTTTGTATCTCACAGTTGCAACTTTTTATCTCATAATTGCAAATGCATTATTCACAAATCTGACTTTATTTGCAGTTTTATATCTCACAGTTGCAACTTTATATCTCATAGTTGATACTATTTCTCAAGTTTAACACATTTATTGTATTAAACTTTTTATTAACTTTTATTATTTATTAACAATCAATTATGTTTTTATTGTATTTGCAACTTTATATCGCACAACTGCAACTTTATTTATCATATTTGGCACTTTATATCTAACAATTGTGACTTAATTTCCTGTAACTTTATATCAGAATTGCTACTTTATTTCTCACAATTGTGACAAATTCTTGTATTTGCAGCATTATTTCTCACAATATACTTCATATCTCACAAATGTGACTATTTTTACCTGGTGGATTGAGGTAAAAAATGCTAAAATTTAGTTGAATATTTTATCTCAATCACTTATCAGCAAGGATTTTAATCAGAAGAATTTCTAAAAACCTAATCATGTTAAAAGAAAGAATTGTTTCATGCAAAATAATCCTTGCAGACAAATGTGGGGTGCTCTGCTGTAACAAATGAATGAAAGAAACCAAGCAAGAGAGAAGCAGAACTTGGTAGTTTTAGTGTGCTCTTGCATGGCAAACTGGGTCAAAGGATTACCAGCAGGCTATAAAAAGATGCCTTTTTGGCCATAGACAAATTCAAGCCTGTAGATCCGAACAGTGTGTTTGTGTGCACACGCATAAAAGTGTGTAATGGGGGAGGTGTGTTTTTGTGCCAAGCATATGGCCGTAGTGAGAGAGAGAAGGGGACAAGCGATAATCCCTCTGCAGTCATGCCATGGTCACTTGTGTTTTCTGTGAGTGTGTGTGTGTGTCCAGCGGGTGTCTAGAGTTGTCTGATTGGGTTCTGCTGGCTTGCGGTGAGGATTAGTGCTCTGGAGGGCCGTACATGTTCTCTTGACAGACCTCTTGTGCTCCCTTAACTACAAGACAGTCGGACACAAATGCAACAAACACAAACATGTCATAGTAATCCGAGTAATCCGAAAATGTTCACTTATAATCTTTTTATTAACTTTAAAAAAGGCAATTAGTAAAAATAAAAGTAATTAAAATGTGACTTTTTAGTAGTGCAGCAATTGTGAGAAATGTTTATGTACGTAAAAAAAAAAACTGACAGCTAAAACAGTGTCTACAGAACAAACTACGTTCATACAAAAAAACAACAATCAACAATAAAAATAACTTTTTGTTTTAAAAATGTATCTAAAATTGCTAACATTTAGTTAAATTACATTCCGATATAAATGCAAAATTAACTATGATTTTTCAAAGTTAAATAAAAAAATGTATTTTAATTATAAAATAATAAAAAAAAGAATCTTAAAATACAAAAACATCTTGTATAATATTTCCTGTGTATTTTAGATAACTCTGTCGTATAAAAGCGTATATGATTTTATAAAATTGTATGTGGAGTATTATTAAATAAAATTGGTTTATTTACATTTCTTTGAATGCCAATATGAACATCCTGTACAATAGTCTTTATTATGGTGTGGTACAACTCAACTGTCCATATGGAAAGTGGCATATAAACTGCACCTACTGTACCTTGCAGCAGTGTGTTCTTATATTTGACCTTGCTACATACCCAAGCCCATCAAAACTACAAGAAATGGGGGTTGCCCTGAGAAATGCAGGGAAATGTAGTCCATAAACGACACCTAGGCATGTGCAAGTCGATCATCGGTGCGAGGGGGTTTCCAGATGTCCTCTCCAGCGCTCAATGCCCGAGTGTCGGCTAGATGTGGCGGTTCTTCTGGCCTCGCTGGAGGCTTTAAACTGGGCCTCCAACTCCTCCACCCACGCAGTGCTCCAGTCCCACACGGGCAGCGGCTCCACCTCTCCAAAACACTCTCGAGGGGGGAACAGAACACTCAGGGGGGATGCAGGCGGGGAGAAATCTGCAGAAAATGCACGATCACATACACATCACAAAGGAAATCAAAGGAGATGAATGCTTACGCATGCACATAGGTACAAAATACACAAAGAAAAGCAATCTGTTAACACGTATAAAGACGTTCAAGTCAATTTTACCATTATAACACTGAATGACAACGGTGCTGAACTCATCAGTTACAATGTACTAGTCATTTAACCTGATGCAGTGAAAGGGGGAAACAATCAGCAAATGGAGAGAGGAAAGTCCCTGTAGGTTTCTCTTTTGAAAGCCGTGATTGATTTGCTGAAACTTCAGAGAGGATGGTGGGGTAGCTCAGACAATTTGCAGACAGGCTCTCAAATCCCATTATTTCTCATTGTACCAAAGTAGCGCTGCTATTTTTCACTGTCTCGTTGGGAAGAGTAATGCTGCAGTGCCTCGTGAAGCTGATCTGACAATGAAAATTCTCATCCCAAATACAGTTCACCTCTCTAGTTATGCAACAATCCCAAACGTACTTAAGTGCTTTAAATAGTCTGAATGTTATTACATTAGATAACAAAATAAAAATCAAATCATTTTCTCAGAACTAAACTCACTTTTATCAGTCATTTTTTGCTATTCTTTTTAACCTACTGGTCTCTAGGTGAAGTGTAGTTTATCACATTAACTATGAACATGTTCCATTAAAATTTGACAAGCTGAAAGTGTTCAAAATCTTCATTTTTCATTTAAAACCTAACAAACATCTTCTTTGTGAAATGTTTTGCTTGTGTTGTCTTTCTTTAGAATAGTAGTCACTTGCGTTGATGCTTTATTTAATGCAATGACATTAAATAAGTCATTTTTAAGTGTCTAGAGTGCCCAAATACTTTGGTTGCACTGTATACACTATATATCAAAATTATGAATAATTTTAAATGAACTGAAAGCAAATATTTACATAATACTTTTTGTTGGCTATGCAAATGAGGCAGAATAATTTTACAGCCCTGCATAGCTGCTGAAAAACTAGTGACTGACAATGATGAACTGAGAAAAGCTGGTGAGCAACAAAAAAAGTGAAATGTAATCACAGTTTTTGGCAATTCATGTCGTCAGATTTATACATAACTTATAAGTATCCCTAGAAGAAATTTGCAGAACACGTTTAAACATGGTAAAATATAAGATCTTAAAATATAAGAGTACTACAGTCTTATTGGTTCCTGAAAGCTTGATTAAAATTAGTCAAAATATTTACATTTATTCATTTAGAAGGCAGCTTTATTTCATTTTATTTCATTTTATAAATATGTGGAAATTAGCAGAGCTTTCTGGGGTGGTGAATCTGTGTAGATTTGCTGATAAAGCCATGGAACTCAACAGCATGAGCAGATTGTTCCACCTAGTGGACATTTATGGCAACTACATCTGTATTTGCTGTTAGCCAGCTTAGTACTTGAATCATGTGGAGACTATACCGTACATTACAACAACCTAATTCTACAGAGGTTGAAGAGAGTTTGTATCTTGCCTGATAAAGTACCGCTCATGGATTCGGCTGTCATAGCCAGGACGCGGGCAAAGTTCGCATCGTTTATGAACGAGCAGTCAGAGGAGCTGATGATACTCGTTCGAGCGCTTGTCACGTTGCTCTCTGACACCGAACCCCAGCCGTTCCACAACGAACCCTCCCATTCGCTACAGCAAGACGAGGGCATGCTCCTCAGGGTGGCTCTCCTGAGGCCGATCGGCTGAGACTCCTGCTCGTCATCCATCTCCCATTCCGCAGGCCCACAGATGTAACCGAACGTGGGCGTGGGAGAGAACGGACGGGGCATTGAAGGAGAACTTTGATGGGACGTACTGTTGGGAGACATCAAAATTAGCCCTTGGCTTGATACTTCCTTCAGATAAATACTCTTTCAGGTATTCTTTTACCTTTGCCCCTGTGGTTTGGGGCTGATCTCCATGTATTGAGTGTGGCCCTGAGTACTTAGAGTGGTGTCCTGGTAGTCACCATTGGAAAGACAGAAGGAGGCTGTGGACAGGTGGCTGTAGGTCGGGCTTGGCTGGGCTGGACTGTGGTGGGTTGGACAGCCCGTAGTGGCCGTAGCGGGACCCTGGAGCCCAGAGGCAGCACACACAGACTGCAGAGAGCCGATGTCAACTGTCAATTTGGTGGATCTGGTAGACCTGAGGGATCAGATATAGATGGGCATATCATAATCATGTTTCCTTTCTAACCAGTGACTAAATACTATCACTCATACTAGCATACTACACCAACCATTTCTGGCATTGCTACATGTCTTTTAAACTGTTACATATAATAGTATATAACTGAAGCTATAGATTTTACCTACCTTTTACCTTAACCTTTTTGATTAGCTTCTTTTTGCATGCTAACTGCTCAGCATATTAGTTTAGCATACCGTAGCAGCCTTCAACACAGGCAAATGTTCAATTTTTAGGTTTTATAGTATAATTGAACATATGTGTAAAGTATTTGCTAAGCTATTAAACAATTCTCATTCTTTTTAGTTATCTTACTTTTGCATGCTAACTGTTCAGCATAGTAGCTTAGCATAATGTTACAAATTTAACCTGTAAGTTTAAACCTTTACCCAACACAAATGTTCAATTATAAGCTTTTCTAGTATAATTGAACATATGCGTAGAGTATTTGCTAAGCTAGCAGGCTAATTGTTTATGTCTGCTGCATTTCAAATGCTTCTTCTAAGGAAAATAACTTTACTATGGAGCCCTGCAAAGGACATCCCGTGATTTATTAATTTGTTCCCTTGTTAGTAAGTCATGGCCATGTTTTACTAATACAATTTACTTCCTTCATTTTTTGTTCAATTGTGGCCATCATTTAACTAAATAAAAACATGGGATCGAATTAGTACAACATGGCCACCTAGAACAAGGGAATGAATTAATCAAACTTGGCCATTTAACTAAAACAAGGGAACTAATTAATAAAATGTGTCCACTAATGTATAAGTCGGGGAAGTTCTAATTTGTGGTAATGATATCTATTTTTCTCTGCATGTCTCTATTTTACCTATAGGAAAGTAAAAATCACAAATGAGATGTTTTTAATGTATTTATCATAGACCGAAATTTAGACCTGATTTGAGTAACCAGATTGTTTGATTTTTTCCTTGTGAAGAACAGACCCCTAGTAATCTCATGTGTCTCATTTTGAGTTCAGAAAGGATTGAAACAATTTGCAGAACCTACAATGTGCACAATCTTTTCTCATCAAATACATCAAAAAATAAAATATCTGAACTATTCTATCTGCATTAAGCTTTATAATCTTACTTTGTCGATCTCATTTCTGTCTAAGCAACATCTGAGACCAATTACCCTATATATGAAACATAACCTCATTATGTCTTTTGAGACATTTAAAGAGGAACCTCTCAACAATAAAATGTTCTTTTAGGAAGGTTTTTTTTCATATATCTGTGTTGCTGACATCAGATTTGTATGATTTGGCATTTCTTTGTCCCTTCCAACTAGCCCCTTTTTTTTCTCTTCTTTCTCCTGCAGCCTCAGTGTGCACTGCCGGAAAAAGCTTCCTGTCTGTGTCCAACAGCATTTAAAACACACTTCCTCCCACTTACAGACCTTCTAATAAATGGTGTGGGCCATTTCCTCTTAAAACTCCCTGTCCATTAGAGTTGAGCTACAAACTAAATTGGTTTCCAGTCTTTTAGTCTAAGAGCAGAGAGACAGTAGTAGACTTCTCTCTTCTCATGGTATAATGACATGGTATTGTCACAGACACCGTCATTACGGACCGGCAACCTCTCGAATGTCTGAGAAATGGACACAAATCTTGAGCTCTGTGGCAGTAGTTATTTTGCACTACTCACATCCTGCTATGACAATGGTGAAACTGAAGTTTATGACCTCTTAAGAAGCCACATTGAAAAAGACAATCTAAAGTTCTAGTTTGTTTCTGTGCACTGAGAAGGAACTGAACTCTGATAAACGGGAACCTAAAACTTCAAAGCGTTCTGCTGAATACTGTTGCCTGTAGGAAAGAAAAATCACAAATGAGATCACTTTCTTATCTTTAATTGTTTCTCCTAGATAGCTATGAGACAAAATGGATAGCAAATAGATGAATTTATAGCTTCTCAGAAGTTTCTGCTCAGAGAAAGACCCTAGTGATCTCTCATGTCTCCTTTATAGATTCAGATGTCAAATACTGTGCTCTGATTTCCCTAGACACCTGCAAAAGCCTTACATCAAACTCTTTCCAGACCAAATTATCTGAATTTTGTTTCCCACATTCTTTTTATAGCTCAAACTCTTTTAGTATGTCAATGATTGTCTCATTTGTGCTTATTTTTATTACTCTTACTTTAGGGGAAACGTGGCACAAAGTCGATACCTTTAAGCCACATAATGGCACCACTTTACAGTAAAGTTTTATTACTTTACCTGAACTGAACAGTGATTTATACAGTTTGAAATGTTAAAATGTCATTGAGGTTTGGACGACATGGGCATAGGTAAATAGATAACAGAATTTTCATTTTGGGTGAACTATCCCTTTAACTTGGATTAATAAATGCTGAAAAAATATTGTTCATTGTTACTTAAAGACATAATGCATTACCTAAAGTTAACCAATTTAACCTTAATGTTCTGCTGGGCTATAAATCAGCAATAAAATCATTGAAGATTTAAAGCAGCACTATGTAACTTTTTCTGTGTTCAAAATTTGCAAAATGTATATAATGAGCGAGTACATCATGAATTCATCTTCCAAACCGCGTTTTTGTCTTATTCCGAATCACTACAGTACACTTATAATAAGTACTTATATTTGGACTATTGTAGCCTGGTCGGGTCGTCACCGCTGCGGAGTAACACATACCTGCGTGAATCGCCATAGACATAAACTTAGAGAAGTAGCTCCGGTTGGAATGTTCTTCCGCGGGATGTGTGCAGTTCTGTTTATTAACCTCTAGAGCACCAAAAGTTACATAGTGCTGCTTTAAATTTGGCTTTGGGTATAGGTGTGATTCTCACTCGTCCTCTGAGTTGAGGCTGTGGTTGTCCTCCATAGGAAGAGGTGGAGGGCTGGGTAACATGTCCACCAGTTGCAGAGAGGCAGAGTAGTGCAGGATACGTGGAGAACTCGGCGGCTTCACAGGCTCTGATACACCACCTAAGGGAATGTAGACCAGATTAGAAGAGATTTAATAAATAGATTGTATAATAGAATTTTCAACACAAGACATGCTAATGTTCAAACCTGCAGGGTGCTGACTGAATCTTTGCTGATGTTTACTCGATGCACTGCACACTGCCAGTGCTTGTTGACTCACGGGCATTAGTGGGGCACTTTTTACAGCATGCAGCTCTGGAAGTAGACAAACACGTGTTAGTGCTGGACAAAATTAATGTGAATAACTCGCTGAATGAATGAATGTCTCACCACGCTTGTAATTTTTCTCCCACGATTCCTTCAGAACTCCCATGTTGGGCTGGGCAGGGAGGGCACGTTTCCATGGCAATGCCTGCACTTCCCTCACAACGGCAGTTTTGGCGATGGGTTCAGTGATCCGAACGGTTTCGGAGTTATGCAGCTGAGATTTGCCGTGGGACATTCTAGGACAGTGACCTGGACTATTAAACGTCTTCAGTCCGTTGCCGGTTAGATCCACATAAAAGGTGCCATAGACGCCACAATTGTCTGGTACAATCGGGACAGCTGACCGCAGAGGGTTGGGGTCCTTTTTAGCCATAATGGGCAGAGCTGTCAGTAGGGAGGTAAAAAACAGACTGATTTACATAATGTGCCAAGATGTCAACGGTAATTAGAGATGATGAGGACTCTGCAGTGTCTTGACTTCAGGGGTGACAGGCATTTTTTTAAGGTTCTTATGAGGACGTATCTGTCATCCAGAGAGATGACGAGAGGAAGAAAGGGAAGTAGGTGAGGGTTGAAACTCAAGGGAAGGTTATGACTATGTATATTAACTAAAGTTGTGACTTACTGGTCCTCCGGAAGCCAGAGTTCTCTTGACTCGGGGTCCAAAGGCCCTGCTTGGGCTCACTGCTGGAATCTGGCCTCCAGCCTCCAGAGATCCATGGAGAGTCTGGTGCCGCCATTCTAGAAAGGAAATAATAAGGATGGTGACTCAGTTACTTATGGAAGCCTATTTCATAAGTATAGTATTACATAAGAAAAAAAGTCATGCTTTGGTAAATTATGATTATGAGATAAACAGTAAAAATTATGATTTAAGTTGAAATGATTAGATTAAAAGTAAATTGGCAAATGAGATATTAAGTCATAATTATGAGATAAAAACAATAAATAATTATTATTAAAAATTAAATATAAGAAGACTTTATCTCATAATTGACTTATCAGTAAGCCTCGCCCCCCTTAGTTACTGTTGTGAACTCGGACAAACAAACAGAGTTGCTAGCTGTCTTACAATGACAGCTGTCAGTGTGAAAACCTTGTCCCAATGTTTTTGATACATTTTGGACACAGAAGGACCACCATTCAAGTGGGACTTAAATTTGCCATAGAGGGATATATAAAAGATTTTAAAAATAAATATGGTGGTAACAAGATTACCGTAATTTGGAAGCGAGGGTTTACAGATCACAATGCATGCAGGAGAAGCCTTATGTTACGGTCGTCACAATCGCAGATGACAACATCCAGGATTCATGTACCGCAGGGTAAGATTAAATTAATTTACATTTAACCAGTTTAATATGGAAAGGCATTGAAATGTAGACCTTCGTTTATGTTTCTTTGACCTACACTGTACATGACGTGAGAACAGTTAGCTATTTAAGTTTGTACGTTAGCATGGACTCACCAACTTTAACGTTAGCTAGTTTTAGCCAGAGATACCTTGCTGAAGCACAAGATGACATTAACGTTCTGCTTGAGCAGATGAAAGTTGTAACTTAATGAGAGTATGACAACCAGAAAATGAAGTTTTCGTCTTCCTTGGGATTGGGGTTGAATGCTTAGGGATATTTTGCTCCGTTTTTTTTGCCCATCCTCTCAGGATACCTGGAATCAGTGTTACAATACCCCAGGCACATCGTTTTTTCCATTTTTGTAGCATAAACACCATCAAACCGATGAAAGATTTGGATCTTCCAATGTTTCTCTATGGCACTGAAATCTAAAGATGTCCGAGTTCCGGTCCCCGTGCAACTAATACTCAACTGCCATTGGCTCATCTTCATTCGAGGGGGGGGGGCTTACCAATAGGTCAATTGCAACTTAGTAAGTTGCAATTGACTCATAGTCTCATAAGTTAGATTTATTAAAGCATGGCTTTTTTTCTCATGTGGAATACAGAGATGAGCTTCTACAGAAATTAGTTTCCAAAGTTACTAGCTGAGCTGGTGCATATAAAATGCAACATTTAGTGTACTTTTTGGAAATGTGTAATGGCAATGCCAATGTGTTTCATACATATTATACTAGTAGTTTACTGTAGTACAATATAGTAGTTTGGTATTCTTTAATGTACCATTGTATATGAACATGGTTATCATGCAGTACTGTGGTATATTTCAAAGTTCAATAGTATTATCATCATTCAACTATGCTTCCATTACTGTATTTTTAAATCAAACATCTAATTTTTTACCTGTGTTTGATGAGATCTTCACTTTCCAGTCTATATAAGCCTATAAATGAAAGTGAAAATTATTATTATGTGTGTATAGAAAAAAGGAAGTAAATCAAGACTTTATTATAGATTACCAGAGCGTTTGCCTCCCAGGTTGGTGGGTCTGACATGTCTCCTGTACAAAAACACGGTAGTAATCATCAAAACACACCACAGGAGGGTGCCAACACTCCCAATGAATACCGGCTCTTTAATCACAGCAAGGAAATGAGACATACTGAGTATGCCAGTCTGATAAGGTGTCGCCTCCTGCCTCGACTCTGGGAAAGAAAGAGCAACAGGTAACATATTGAATAGATTACACTTTTAAAATGATCGTTTCATACCTTAGTGTTTTCTTCACTTACCTATGAGCAGTTTGTATGGATCGCTCTGGACCCCCACTCCCGCCCCGTTAATGGCAGCCACTGTTACCCAGAACAGCTTGCCGGGCTGCAATGTGCTGATCTCAATACTGTGTGTTCCACTGTCCACTGTCCAGTTAAAAAACTTCTGTTCCTCAGACTCCACACACCACACCTGTCAGAAAGAACAGCATAGTAAAATCAAGCAGGCTGCTACATATACTATATATTTTTATGTGATTTTAGGTCAATATGATATCACAATAATAGACTGACGTGGTAACTGAAAATGTAATGGTGCAGCAGTCTCTGCTAATGCTTATATAGATAGCAACAAAGAAATTAGTGGAAAATGTGTATCAGTTTTGTGGTCAGAATCTGTGAATTGTGGACTAATAAAAACATAGTGACTCTAATTACTCTGTAGTTTTGTAGCAGCCAGCATATCTGAAACGGCTGATTTTGGCAGGGTCATGTCATTTTAATGTGATCAGACAGTCTAGAAGTGTCTGAGGCTGAAAATAGGAATTATTTAACTGCTTCCAGGCTTCTTTTGATTAAACATGAATGTTAATTATATAAATTTTTTGGAACTAGAAAAAAATCTATTGTCTCATGACTTTCTCCATATCTACTGGAGAGAAGGCCTCTCAGTGCATTATTAGCATTGTTTCACAATGAGTGTCTTTATGCTAGTAATACCTGATATCCCTGAATGATTCCATTGTGAGCGTCATGAGGTGGAGGCTCCCAGCTGAGGTGCACCGTGTCGTTACGGTCAGTGGGCATTGTTATGGACACATCCTGAGGTGGTGCACTGGGAACTGTGAACAAGGCACATGGTTACAGTTGGCACATGGTGACAGCTTGGTTTTAGTCCAAAGGTTTGGGGTTAGTACAATTTTTTTAGGTTTCAGAAAGAAGTCTCTTACGCTCACCAGGGCTGCATTTATTTGATCGATAATACAATAACATTAATATTGTGAAATATTATTACAATTTCAAATAACCATTTCTATTTTAATATATTTTTTTTAATTAAATTTATTTATGTGACGGCAAAGCTAAATTTTCGGCATCAAAACTCTAGTCTTCAGTGTCACATGAACTTACTGACCTTTTTAATGATAGTGCATAAGTACAAAAGAGTAAGATCAGAAGTAAACAACATATATGAAGTAACCACAATATCATGTTTTTTTAATATGTCCTATAATAATACCATAGCATTATCTGAAGCAGTGTTATTTTATCTTTTTTTTTTTTTTAAATATGCCTATAGGTTTTGTTCATTTTTTATTTATTAGTTTTAGTTTATTTTGTTTTAGTTATTTTAGCACAAGTTAAACTAAATGCTAGTTGCTAGTTCCATTGGCAACTAGCAAAACAAACAAACAATATATATATATATATATATATATTATTTAAAGTTTATTTTAGTTAACAATAATAACCCTCAACTGAAGTACTTTGGAGTACCATGCAAATACCATGGTATGTGAATATGGTAATTATTAATAAAGCAGCATGGTATTACCATCTTTGACCATGGTACCACCACAGTACTTTTATTGTAAAGGATGCTCTATATTCTCACCTATCTCTGGCACTCGTAAGTGTCTGGTGTTGCTTTCCCTGCCATACAGGCTGCTGCCGTAGGGTCGGACTTTGAACTCGTACTTGTAGCCTCTCTTCAGAGGTCCCACATGTGTGTGAAGGCCAGGCTGAGGAACCCTTTGAGCTGTCCAGTCTGAGATGGCTGGCAGGAGAGAGCGATACAGCACCTCAAAGCCTTCAAGATAATGAGGCTGTGACATAGACGACTGCAACTACAAACAGAAAGACAACAGAAGAGAGAACACGGATGATGTGATGCCATCTTAAAATGTTACTTAAGAAAATACAATTATTTAAAATGTGGTGCATGAACTGTATTACCCTCCACATAACTTGAGACATGTTGGAGGCGGTACTCATAACTGTGACGTTCTCCAGGCTCACACGTAAGGCAGACAGCTCCTTGTGTAAGTCTCTCAGTCTGGTGCTTCCTGCATCTGTAACATATATTAGCCAGACATCACTTATCTTAACAAGGTGAGTGGAATACAAATGGCATGCTGGAAAGTTGTTTAAGTGCTGTTAATTGACTGATTAGATGCATTCTTACCCTCTACAAGAAGCTGCGCACTGGCCACAGACACCCCAAGCTTATTTTCCGCAGTGCAGGTGTACCTGCCCGTGTCCTGCGCCGTCACATAGTGGATTTGCAGACTGTGGTCAGGGTTGATTAAATATCTGGCAAATGCAATTTTGATATAAGATTAAGATTGTAAATTGTAAGAAATTTCCCAATCCTTATGCATCTTGGGCTTTTACTTGGGGGTGGGGGATTGGCTGCACACCCCTGGAAGTTCCTTTTAGGTACTGCAGGGGGTCTATTTTACTATATACTGATTCTATATTATTAAAGTATGATAACATAAATGAAGGATAGTTAATTTAGAAACTAAACCAACACTAAGCCAAAACCTGCAGGTGCACATTGAGCATCACTCTGATGGTTTTTATTAAGGGTCTGTGCATGCATCTGACCTGCCATTGGGTAGAGGTCCTTTTTCTCGGCTCCACTCTACAGAAGGCATTGGGTCTCCATCGGCCTCACAGAAAAACTGTGCAGATGCTCCAAGCTGCACTGAAACATCCTCTGGTTTACGCAATAACACTGGCTTAGCTGAGGAAGAAGGTCAGATGTATGAGTCTCCATGCTTTAATAAGTTATTCATAATCTTTTAGAGCAAAGATAGAGTCTCACCTAATATAGACAGCCGAGCCGCACGACTCTCTCTCACTCCAACTGTGTTTGAGGCTATACAGCTGTAAACTCCAGAGTCATTCTTCTGGGCTGGAGCAATGATCAATTTACCATTCAGCTCCTATACATGTAGATGCGCAGAAATATACTGTCATCCAGGCACACAAAACACTGTTCAGGGTCCTAAGTCACCAGTTTATCTAGGCTATCTCTCTATTCACTCTGTGTGTTATACTGCCCTCTACAGACATACACAGGGAAGAGTTCTCAAGAAAAAGACCTTAACTGACAAATCAAACCCATTAAATAAGAAAACAGTGTCAAATTAGAGTATATTTTACACTCACAGTGTAATTTTCATTGCTGCTGTTGATTAGGATCCCGTCTTTCCTCCAGGTTATGTTGGGCTCAGGATGTCCAACGGGTGGGCTGCAGTTCATCACAGCCACCTCACCAACCGCCACTTCCACGTCACTGGGCTGCACACGGAACTCTTCTCGCAGAGCTGAAAATCACACATGCGGGTAGAATGAGTGAATAAAAAATAAAAAAACTATATATAAATATATATATATATATATATATATATATATATATATATATATATATATATATATATATATATATATATATATATATATATATATATATATATATATATATATATATATATATATATATATATATATATATATATATATATATATATATATATATATATATATATATATATATATATATATATATATATATATATATATATATATATATATATATATATATATATATATATATATATATATATATATATATATATATATATATATATATATATATATATATATATATATATATATATATATATATATATATATATATATATATATATATATATATATATATATATATATATATATATATATATATATATATATATATATATATATATATATATATATATATATATATATATATATATATATATATATATATATATATATATATATATATATATATATATATATATATATATATATATATATATATATATATATATATATATATATATATATATATATATATATATATATATATATATATATATATATATATATATATATATATATATATATATATATATATATATATATATATATATATATATATATATATATATATATATATATATATATATATATATATATATATATATATATATATATATATATATATATATATATATATATATATATATATATATATATATATATATATATATATATATATATATATATATATATATATATATATATATATATATATATATATATATATATATATATATATATATATATATATATATATATATATATATATATATATATATATATATATATATATATATATATATATATATATATATATATATATATATATATATATATATATATATATATATATATATATATATATATATATATATATATATATATATATATATATATATATATATATATATATATATATATATATATATATATATATATATATATATATATATATATATATATATATATATATATATATATATATATATATATATATATATATATATATATATATATATATATATATATATATATATATATATATATATATATATATATATATATATATATATATATATATATATATATATATATATATATATATATATATATATATATATATATATATATATATATATATATATATATATATATATATATATATATATATATATATATATATATATATATATATATATATATATATATATATATATATATATATATATATATATATATATATATATATATATATATATATATATATATATATATATATATATATATATATATATATATATATATATATATATATATATATATATATATATATATATATATATATATATATATATATATATATATATATATATATGTATTCTGTATTCTATACTCTCTCTCTCTTCATATACAGTGTTAAAAACTTAACAGACACTACTGTTAAGGTTTGTGGTCAGTAAGATTTTTTTTTTTTTTAAAGAACTTTTATTCAGCGATGGTCCAGTAAATTGATCAACAGTGACAGAAAAGACATTTATGTTACAAAATATTTCTATTTATAATTAAAAGCTATATCACAGTTTACACAAAATTATTAGGCAGCACAACTGTTTCAACATTGATAATAATAATAAATGCTTCTTGAGCACCAAATCAGCATATAAGAATGATTTCTGAAGGATCATGTGACACTGAAGACTGGAGTAATAATTCAGCTTTACCATCACAGGAATAAAATACATTTTAAAGTATATTAAAAAAGAAAACCTTTATTTTGAATTGTAATACTATTTCACAATTGTACTGTTTTACTGTATTTTTATCAAATTGCTGCCTTAGTGAGCATAAGAGTCTTCAATAACTTAAATGCTAATGGTCAGTCGATGATCAAAAATTTAGCATAAATGCTAACAATCAGTTGCTACATTTCAGAGAACGAATGTCTAATCTTTTTCTCATCAACACCCTTTTGCTTTAGTAATTGAAGCCTATTGTCAACTCTCTTCACGTAGCTTGTTGCTGTCTCAAATGATCTAGCAGTGAATCGATGTAAACAAAACGCAAATTCATTGTGTGCAACAATTGATTTAATGTCTCAAATCTGATCCTGCTCCAGTCCAGTGGAATGCAGAGTAAACGAGCCAGCTGCGGAATCTGTTTGGGCTACAAACACAGCATGCTGTCAGAGCTCAATTAGTGCTCTGTTTGTTTGGGGCAGAAAGGCAAACTTTGACATCTGATCTCCAGTAATCTCATGAACCATCTCAATAAGCTTCTTCACCCTCTTGTTCCTTCAGTAGGTCTTGATGGATTACTCATTGTTATCAAGGTCTGTCGATCTCAAACAGGTGAGTTTATGTGGGAACTGACCATCAAGATTGTTTTGGACCCTATTGACTTTCACTGTATGGACAATGTTCTTCAAAATATGTTGTTTTATGATCCACAGAAGAATGCAAGTCATCCAGGTTCTGAACAACATTAGAGCGAATAATGAGAATTTTCCTTTTCAGGTGAACAATCTCTTTAAAGGGGTCATATGATGTTGCTAAAAAGAACATTATTTTGTGTATTTGGTGTAATGAAATGTGCTTATGCGGTTTAAGGTTAAAAAAACACATTATTTTCCACATACTGTACATTATTGTTTCTCCTCTATGGCCCGCCTTTCTGAAACGCATCGATTTTTTCAAAGCTCATCGGTCTGAAAAACGAGGTGTGCTCTGATTGGCCAGCTATCCAGTGCGTTGTGATTGGCCGAATACCTCAAGCGTGTGACGGAAATGTTACGCCCCTTACCATATTGTGATGCCGAGTCCCCGAGCGACGAGACAGAAACATTAAAACCCATTATAAACGAGGCATTTGTTGCATCCAGTGGGGACATAATTACGGATTATAATGACTTATAATGACTGTCTTTTTACGCGTTGCGTTGCATCGAGCCGCATAAACATAAAACCATGTCTGCATTTGTGATCGGAGAAATGACAAACTACAAGTGCTACTCTACACTGCCAAA
>NW_015542355.1:1023407-1023550 GCF_001515605.1 Sinocyclocheilus anshuiensis | reverse complement strand
GTCCTCATTTGTAAGTCACTTTGGATAAAAGCGTCTGCTAAATGACTAAATGTAAAATGTAAATGTAAATGTAAATGTAAATATCATTTAATATATATTATACACACACACAAAGAAAAACAAGTAGATAGAATAGAAAAAAT
>NW_015542355.1:1023072-1023301 GCF_001515605.1 Sinocyclocheilus anshuiensis | reverse complement strand
TAAGGACTCAGCTGCTCTGATTGAGTTGGGCAGGTCATTCCACCAGGAGGGAACAGTTAATGAAAAAGTCAGTGAAAGTGATTTTGTGCCTCTTTGAAATGGCACAATAATATGCCGTTCACTTGCAGAACGCAAGCATTTAGAGGGCACATAACTCTTTATGCACCAAGAGCTTGTAACACTCCAAAGAGAAAAGAAAAATTTAAATCGCATCATATGACCCCTTTAA
>NW_015542355.1:1007352-1019939 GCF_001515605.1 Sinocyclocheilus anshuiensis | reverse complement strand
ATATATATATATATATATATATATATATATATTATACACACATATACACACACACAAAGAAAAACAAGTACATAGAATAGAAAAAAATAGAAAGCTAGTGTTTTTTTTGTTTTGTTTAAAAAAAAAGAAGATAAATATAGATAAAGTAGAATTAAAATAGAATAGAAAATGCTAGAGTTAGAGGGTCAAATAAAAGGTGGAACAGATGTGTTTTTAGTCTTTTCTTGAAGATGGCTAAGGACTCAGCTGCTCGGATTGAGTTGGGCAGGTCATTCCACCAAGAGGGAACAGTTAATGAAAAAGTCAGTGAAAGTGATTTTGTGCCTCTTTGAAATGGCACAATAATATGCCGTTCACTTGCAGAACGCAAGCATTTAGAGGGCACATAACTCTTTATGCACCAAGAGCTTGTAACACTCCAAAGAGAAAAGAAAAATTTAAATCGCATCATATGACCCCTTTAATATTAGAAAACATCACACTTTGTCATGATTCAAACCTGCTATATGAAGAGAGGCATTTCTGCTAGTCGCGACCCCAGCGCTGTTGCGAGCCACGCAGGCGTATACCGCTTCATGGGACTGACTCTTTCGGCCAGGGATGACGCTGAAGAAGAACAAACTTCCTTCTGGTAAAACGACAGGCTGTGACTGCGCATCCGTCTTGTCCGTATCAAGAGGTTGGCCATTTCTGAGCCACTGGATGGTGGGCTTAGGGTTGCCCTCTGCCCTGCAGGACAGCGTGGCCGGACTGCCCACCCGGACCACCACATCACAGGGATGGTGGATGATACGGGGCAGACCACTATCTGAAACGGGCCTGGAACCTGGAGAACCGAAATGGGAGAATCAAACAACAGTGACTTCCACTAAACAAATACATTAAACAAATTCCAATCCTGAGAGGTCATTGAATTCTTTTGTTTAGGATGGCTAGATGACCCCGCGATGCGTAAAGGAAACACATTTCCTGTATGGAACGGAAGCGGAGTCGGAGTGGGGGGCTGTTTTTCCCACTATGAGAGGAACAAAAGCCCAGCACTCACAAACAAAGTCATAGACCAACAGGACATCCGTCACCTGTGCACCAAGTGCAGGAATGGCCCTCTGCTATTATTGACCCACTTACAATGTCCTACAATGTCTCTTTGTACTCTCCCGCCAAAACATGCCAATCACATGTGCATGAGAGGGTGTCCTTGAAACAAACAACAACAAAAAACATTTGGTTTGGTCTTACAACAAGTCCTTGTTTATCTGTATTGGGGGCCCTTTAATTTGAAAAACATAAATAATGTTGTTACACAAACTGAAATAAGGCACGTCTTTTCCTGATACATGAAAAGAGGAGATAATAGGGTGAAGTGCACAATTGAGAATCTCAACGCTACATTCTTGGCAGAAATATTTTACTATTAAAAGTTTCTATTGTCTGATAGTTTCTGGTAGTTTCCTGAAAGAGGAAATCAAGAGTCTTACAGGCCTGCTATGTCATTTTCACTGTAGAGTCAAGTCAAGTCACCTTTATTTATATAGCGCTTTTAACAATACAGATTGTGTCTAAGCAACTAGAGGAATTTGGGGAAAACACTGGAAGTTTGCAAAAAAAAAAAAAAAAAGCAAAGCGGCACTTTCCACAGTATATTATGACATTCTACATGGGGTTTTGAGAGACTTGTTGTTTTAACGAAATAATAAAAAACACGAGTTTTGTGCATAAAGATAAATTCTGCATTAGATTATAAACAGGCTTATTTATGTCAGTCTATGAGGGCTTCTGGAAACATAGCTGGAAAACAAGCATGTAGCCTAAGTAAAACTTTCTACCTTTATACCTTTAACATAACATATGTAACAAAATTTAGAGTTATAGATTGAAATGTTAACTTTAATATAAGATGAAGGGGTTCAAATGTAAAGTAACGTACTGTTTGCATAAATAATCTTTTACATTAGGCTATTTATTCTTAAGGGAACGCATAGGCTAGATCGCATTCATCCTTAAAAATGAAAATACATTTGTGATAATTTAAATCACAAAACAACTAAAATATGCACTGTTAATATTACCATCATCATCGCAATAATAATATCAAAATAATTGACTCCAATTTCTAATTGTTATTATTGCTTCAAAACCAGTAAATAAAACTAATCGTTTCTAGATATTAATTATTGGACATTTAAACAAAAATGATATGTTGGTCGAAAAAGGAAAGCAAACAAACAAAAATATCGTTAGTCTTTACTTTGTGCTTACCTTCAACATTATAAATAATCCCCAAAACCCAACAGAGCTTGATAACGTATCTCGTCATTTTACGTGTTATGTCGAATTCAGTCTATGAAAACAAACAAACGCATCGCTGTTCTATCAGACTATCTGCGTTACAAATTCGCGACGATGAATGGTTTTCCAGGTTATGTAACGGAATGGTATTTCAGTTGAGATCTCCAGGTTTCACAGTCATGTCTCTGTCGTTTCAGTCAGTATGAGTGTTGAACAGCGCCATCCGGATTGAGGCCCGCCCCGGTGACTGACTGGAGCAGCAGCAGGAGTATACAGGAGCTGATGACTGACGACTGGAGGCGAGCGGATTTACACCTCCAATGACAGACGAGCCAGAGCTAACTAATGACTCCAACAATTTGGTGAGGTAAACTACACGTGACTTAAAGTTTCCCAAAGGCCTGCGTTTGCCCATTGTTTATGTTTTGTTTTGAATTCAAGACGACATAGTTTAAACAATGGGCCATACTTTGGGCCAAATTGTGTTTGTTACATTTGATTACACATACAGTAGGGGAGACCGAGGAGGTTTGTTTTTTCTTCTATACTACATCCACTTTTTTACATAGTGAAACTTCTATACAACTTTTATCGTCACTTCAGGAGGGTGGTGGTGGTGGTCCTGTATGATTTCACTATTAGCTGAGTTTGTAATTTAATGTGTGATCTAAGACCTCTATCAAATGTTTGTGATGACAGCATACAGAAACAGGAAAGCATTTGACCTCACAGCCAAGAACAACTTCCTTTAAGCTGCACAAATTGCTCAATATGTGAATACAAACTGATGCTATTGCTAACCATCATGAGCCTTTAAAAAAATCTGCATGAAATATTCCCACGTAAATCAGAAAGGTTGTTAAACTTAAAAGAAGAGAATATCGACATGAACCAGTACTGTTCAAGTGACATAAGAAACTTTTTCCATTAAATCACAAACTTGTGCTGTAGATTCATACGTTTCTTAAATAATACAACCAAAGTCAGAAAAAAATTAAGAGCAAACAAAAGGATTTTTACTTTATTTAAACTTTGTGTCATTTATTTATTTTATTTGACATCAAGGTGTAGGCTATGTCGTGCCTCCAAGCTTTCTTAATCGTTTTTGATAATAAACGTTCTACATTTCTTATTTATTTGGTTATATATTATACATGTTTACTCATTTCCAGTTTTGTATAGCCTACCTATTTAAACTTTATGTAAGTTATTTGTTATTTTATATTAGGCATAGCCTGCCCTATAGCATGGTGTATTTTTATTCGTTTTGTTAATAAAAGTTCTATGTTTTATATAGGCTAAAGTGAGTTTGACGTTGTATTTTGTAATTGATGCCGAATTGCCGCTAAATTCGAAATGTGCACAGCCCTTTTAAGCTATTTAAAAGCGAAGGAAAGTGAGGAAAAGAGGGAAAATTCAAACGAACTAAAAACGATCAATTGCTTTACGCCGAATTGCCGCTATTTGAAAGTGAAAGTAAAATGCGCACGCCGCTTTTTAAAAGCTATTTAAAAGCAAAGGAAAGCGAGGAAAAGAGGGAACGCTCCTGCCCCCACGGTGATACCAGTATTATCGGTGTTGTCACACGTTGATTAACCGGTGGGAAAATTTCCTCACCGTCACAACCTTACTGAGGAGCAACACTTGCTCCTTCCAATTACTATTAAGTCTGTGTAAATACGGTCGCTGTGGGGGTGAGACGGACAGAGGAGAAAACAGAAAGCCGAAAAGAAAAGGATAGGAGAGAAAAGCAGAGGCGATGGCAGTTCATTTTCTCGAAAGGCACATATAAATAAAGTACTGTTTAGAGAACTGTCCATTGTGTGGCCTAAAAGAGCAGGCCACACTGATGGACACGTATATTGATCCAGAGAGCAGTGCCTTGATGGCCTGAGGATCACCAGCTTTCAGCGACTAACAAAAGATGTTGAGGGACTATGGGGCTGCATACCACAACACAGAATTAAAGCTGCACCGCAAAAGAACTCCAGGCTGATTTAGCGCCCAGAGTAACTTTTCAGCTCGTTTTACCCATAAATAAGTCTCTTTGAATTCCTTAACAATGTCTGAGTTTGAGCGTAACATTATTTATATACCAAAATGGACTAAAGTAAGGAATAAAGCATGCTTTTAATAAGTAACAAGTGGTCAAGAATTTTATTATGTTAGAAATAAATCTTCATAGTACCCTGCTCAAACACAAAATGAAATATGTATTTTATATTTCATGTTATAATATAAAAAAATATATATATAGTTTAATTCAGATTGTTTATTATAAATAAATAAAACTATGAACAAATAAATAAAAACTATACCAAGAATAGCAGAGGAAGAGGAAATGGGTTTAACAATAGCGTTAATAGTGTTCCTGTGGCTCAGTGGTAGAGCATTGTAGAGCGTGGGTTCGATTCCCAGGGAACACACATACTGGTAAAAAATGTATAGCCTGAATGCACTGTAAGTCGCTTTGGATAAAAGCGTCTGCTATATGCATAAATTATTCTTAAATTATTAAATTATTTAACAGGAACTTATTCCGTTTTTCCCTGTTAATCATTTCCCTACAGTTTTCAAAAGTCATTCACTAAAAGGTCAAATATATAATAAACTACACCAACGAAAGTTTTAAAAAAATGAAAACTTTAAATAGTCATGCAAACGGAATGCGCTATGGTACTGTCACACTTACTTCACATATAAATTAAATCAAGAGTGTCCACATGTGAAAATCATGAAGTGAAAAAGACTTTAGCAAGTTATCACTGTCTTTCTGATTTCATGCTTTGGACCCCATGCTGATACGCCCGAAATCGGCTGCCGAAGCCATTAGGTTGATAATAAAATCTGAATAAAATCACCATTGGGTCCTGGATAAAAATGACAAAAATGTTTTGTTTTTTTTTCCCTCCAAGTTTATAGATTTAGCATAAATGTATACATTTATTTGCATGCTTATTTGTCACAAAACCTTTAATTGAAAGGCAAATACAATTTGAATTATTAATTTTACACTGCTTAGTTTCTTAACAGTGCTACATTCCCCAAAAAATCCATTAGTTTTACCTTTTCTGCGATGGGCCCTGTCCCTGTGTGACGCCCGCTGATGCGTCAGGCGATGGCGAAGGTGCCCTCTCCCCTCTGACCTCTCTGATCTCTGTGCCAACTGCTCCTCAGGTGGGCATGCACACTGGCATTGGCACTGGCATGCCGCCTCGGTCCAGGTACACAGCCATGCCACCCACAGCAGCCATGCTGACACCTGCATCTTCAGCTTAAAGCTCCTCTCCTCTCCTCTCGCTCTGCACCCTTCACTACACCATCCCAAATGCGGTTCTGACTGATCCACCCTTCTCCCCACAGTCCTTGTGGGGTTAATTATCGGGAGATTGTTATAAAGAATGTTTTTTCTTTATATTCCACAAATGCTTTGTATTTACTTTCCCTCCCTCTTTTATTTAGCACTCCCTCCGCTCTCTCCCTCCTCTTTCTCGCCTCGCTTTTCTCTTTTGGGAAAGAAGTTGGCGGAAACAATGATTGGAAAACAAGTTTCAGGCCCCATGCTGGGAGCACAGGAGAGGAGGAGAGGGACAGGGACTGTCTCCTTCAACAACATCTGTGTCATTCGTTTTGTACGTCCCAAAGATGGAAAACAAGGGAGTGAATGGGGAGGGGACGGAATGGGATCTCCCATACCGAAAGGGATCAGTTCCATTAATCAAGTGTCTGCTAGTCGACTGATCAAATCCTTCAGAATGACAAACTCCCTCTCTCTTTAAAACATCAAATGGCCGAAAACGCATTGCCTGACTGCTGCTGGCCCGTACCACAAAAGAAGTAGACACCCTTCATTTCTGCATCAAGCTACTCTCTCAATTGCATGAGGGAGTGTTTTCAAATAAAACTGACCCTCTCCAATGGCTTTGGCTGCTTGTCGGCCATGAAAGGGATGGCTTTTGTCTGGGGGGGATTCACACTTTCTCAACACAGTTTCTATTTTACGCAGAGAGGAGTGGTGAGTGGACCGAATCACTTATGTAACTGGAACGTTCTCATTTGTCGAAGTGAAGACGTTTCGCTCGAAGTGGAGATCATTTCAATTTTCACACTTAAACATTTCAATTATCAGACAACAGAAACCTAGTTGAATTTGATTACTGAGCAGCAAAGAGGATGAGGAAAGACACGGGGCTTTTCTTTTCCTTTCTTCTTTTTCGGTTTACATACGTTCAATGATTTTTCACCGTTCACCAAGCAAAAAGCAAAAAGGGAGAAATTTGTACCTATTTGCATGCACAGTATGTGTCCCACTCATCACAGAGATTGAATCAAATGGGACAGAGAAAGCAATTTGTCTCATGCAGGCTGGTCTTGTGTTCCACTCACCAGTCCTGCTGCTTCAGCACAGAGGAACAGAAGAAACATGCTGAGTTAACAGTCCTGACCTGATTGGGGTTTAATTCTACAAACCTACCAATTAATTTAAGACTGTAAGCCACAGGCAGAAGAGATGTGGGCGATAGAAATGTTACCTCGGATGTACTATAGCATTGTTTTTATACAAATACCAGTGTGAACCCATTTCTGCGAAAATTATATCTTCAATCTCTCATAAAGGTATCAAAAAAGTGGTTTGGACAACTCATGCTCTCTATTTAAGATATTCTGATGACATAAAATAGATTTGTGTGTGGAACAGACCAGAATTTAAGTTGTCATTGACTAATTGATAATCCTCCCTCCCAGCAAGCTGTTAACTGGTGTAACCAGATCATTCCATCAGTTTAATTTGTGAATGCAGCATTCAGACCAGTTTTGTGAATCAGGTCAGTAAATTCATTTTAAATATATTTTTCAAAAGAATGATTCATTCACTAATTAGACATCATAATTAATCTCATGAATGTGCCAAGGAGTTTTTCAGTGAATAATGAATTTTAATTTTAATCTGTTCCTCTGACAAAGCTGTCGTATGACTTCAGAAGACTTGTAATACAGAGCACAAGTCTGTTTTATTCTACATTTATGATGCTTTTTTGTCATTTTGAAGATTGACAGCACCATATAACTTTTGTTATATTGCAAAGAATTGCCAGAATAAAATATTCATAAAAACTCACCTTTCGTGTTCTACATAAGAAAAAAAAGTGCCTAAAAATAAACATAAAACATATTTACTTAATTGTGCAATTTACCCCATTGACTTCCACTGTAAGTGCATAACAGTCATTCAGCTGCTTCTGAGAAATGAGCAATGTATTTTATGTGGTTTCTAAAACAAATTTACTATTTTAGGTTTCACTGACCACCCATATTGCAAGCCATGACCTTGGGTTCCAAACACTAGTCACTTGTTCGTTCAATGCTCTCTTTTCACTGTACCCCCTGCCAGGTAGCAGGTCATGTCGAGCGACCCTGGTGAGGACCCAAAAATGGGCACGCTTCAGCCCTCCATGGGGTGTTAGGGTGGACCTGCAAAGGGCTATTCCAGCTCACTCTGACCCTTAAACTGTGCCTTAATCTTCAGCTCAGGAGGATGGAGAACACACAAATCTTCCTAAAGAGAGAGCAAGAGAGAGAGAAAAAAGTAGGTAGAGAAAAAACGAGACTCTTATGCCATCATAAAGAAAGATAGGATAGTGGATATGTAGGGAATGATAGTACTTGAATCAAAGCAAAACAAAAGCTTATAGCATGGCCTGTGAGTTTCATTGGGCAAAAAGTAAAGCCTTTCAAAAAAATCTTGTTTTGTTGTTGGATGAATGCAGTGTTTCAAAAAAACAAAAAAACAAAAACCTTCTTTGCTGCCAGCATTCCCAACTAATATTCGCTCTTGGTGTGAATTGAAACAAAACAAAACAGGAAGTCAGGAAAATGTTAGCTGCCGATATTCATATGCCGATTTCTCTCTTTAAATAAAATGTAATAAAAAATTACAAAAATGTTGTTGGGTGAATTTTTCCCCCTGGTCTGAATAGGTCCATTGGAATGCAATGTTTCAAATCAAAAATTAGTTTGCCGCTAATATTCCCAACAAATATTCACTCTTGAAGTCAATAAAATGTAAAATAATTATTTAATTATTTAAAAATATAAAACATTATAAATATGCTAATATTAATACTAATATTCAAATGTCTTTATCTTTCAACTGGAAAAAAGCCCATTTGCAGTTGAATTTGCACATCCACAAAACACATTCCTAATATTTTAGTTTACTGTAAAATCAAGTCATTTCATTTTGTTTGACTTCCAGTTTAGCACCCACATTTGACCTCACCCGACCCCACATCTATAAATGACCTGAGACATTTTGCATCCAACAACAACCAACAGGAATTTGATGCTTGCACCAATCTTTTTAGGAATCCCTTTACAGATTCTAAAATGGAACAATTGATACAAGTAACATTTATCCAACGCCGATTAGATTAAAAATACTCAAGGATAGAGATGGGGGTACGAGGGGTGAAGGGTGGGCATGCAGAGCTCAGAGCTGGAGAATAGAAAGCCAGGGGTGTGAGGGCAAAAGTTCTGCATGAGTGGATCACAAAGCAGGATCTAGTGTTCACCCCATTCCCCTCCTCGTCCCTCCCCCTCTCTCGCGAGCCTCGGCAGCACCCACACCCATATCCTGGGTCGCGCTTACACCTCTCCGGCTCTGCATCCCCCTTTTGCTTTCTCTCTCTCTCTCTCTTTCTCTCGTTCTTACTCTCTTTGTATGTCCAGCTGGCTGTCCTACAAAGCCTCCAGCTCAGACTCCCAATGAGCCCTGCTCCCTACGACGCTTTGTTCTGCTGTTTTTCCCACTCCCTGGAGAGAGAGTCACTACCAGCACAGAAAACAAGAAGGGATAAGGGAAAATGACAGAGAGAAGGACAGGAAGAAATGGAAAGGAAACAAAAATAAGTCAAGTGTCTTTGCAGTCAGCGATTACAGAGCGTTATATTACAAATGTAATGCCCTGTTCAAGCCACCTGCAGCAGCTATGCAACTTCCTCTTTGCCAAAGACTCTGAGCTTCCTTATTTCTGTTGTCCTTACTTTATTTGATAACTAAAACATTGATTATCATAAATGTGAGAGTATTTACGTGACTACTGATTTTCTTTTGGAAACCTTCCATAAACACATTTGTTATAGAAGAGCTCCTAAAAATTTTTTTCTGAAACAAAAAAATAAATTTCTCAAGGTCACAGTTTTTTATATTATATCGCACACATAGACACCGTTCAATGTGTCTTTGATCCGTTGGTTTGATTACACAACCCATTTCATGTACCAGTCCATCCGTCCAGTACCCTGTTTCTCAAGCTCTGGTAGATCTTCGGCGATCAGCAAGCAGAAAGGCCTCAGTGTTGTGATGTGGGCCGGAACTAATAGGATTGGATTTGATTCATTAGATTCTCTTTCATCGCACTGGTTGGAATTTCACTGCACGTCCCGTCGGACTCCCCACTTTTAAATAAGGATCGCACGAAGACCTGAGGGGTGAGAGCTAGCGCAACTGAGACACGGCCTCGCCTCGCTTCTTGCTCACATTCCCACAATCTCTCTGTGTAAGAACCTCCGGATATATGAGTATTTGGGATGAGTTCCAGGATATTCCAAGTTTTTCTGCATGACCACAAACTAAGTTGGCTGCCTTTGCTTTGCAATGGACAAATGTATAGATTCTACTCTGGACTGTTATTGTCATGTAATTTGATCAGTTATTTGATCAGCTGCTTATGACATTTTAGCAGGTGAAACTGCAGAAATTTTAATGAGCTAAATAACCTTTAGTGTAATGGAAAGGTTCCACGGATGTTAAAGGTTCTTCATGGAACCATAAATGGCTATATATTATTCAATAATATTATTATTATTAAAAACCATGCACAACCTTATTAGCTGCTAAAATTCAAGTTATTAGCTGCTAAAATTATATTAACTAATGGTGGGCATTCTAGCCGATTTATTTGTTTGATATTTCATGTGTTAGAAATAGTTTTCACTAGGGCTGCCCCCTAATAGTCAACTAACCTTTAGTCGACGAGAAGAGGCTTGGTCGACCAAAATTGTATTAATACAAAAAATATAGGCCTATCTATAGAGAGTGAAATGTCTACTTTCAAATGAAACGGGGAATTCAAATCTGAAAAAAAAACTAATATTCTCAGATTATGTAATCCGTATGAAATTTGCATGCAGGCACATCCACTACTACGGAGATGACCAGTCAGTGTCGCCGAATTCATCTCTTAAACCGAAAACACTAGTTTATCAATAGATTATTAAAATGTTAATGCAGTTTAATCTTACTGTTTTTCCCTGACACATTCATCATCATTACTTCTGCCGGTGTGCTGTGGCAAGCTTTATGTGTGCGCTTGAGCGCTTATTAGGCTATGTAGGCGATTAAAGTCTCATTAGCATGATTTAAATGGTTTATTAATAAACGTGCGATTAGTCGACTAATGCTTAAAATGAACGACTACTAGTCGACCAGAAAAATCTTTAGTCGAGGGCACCCCTAATATATAAAATAGAAATATAAAAGATTGAAGTAAATTGATTTAATATTTTATATTCAATATATGATATAAAATAAAATGTTTTTGTTTTTTAATGATTATGTAGCATGATTTTCCTTTATTTTAGCATACTTAGGAAACATAAAACTTCCTTCTTGCCATTATTTCTTACTCTGCTGTCTGTTTTTTCCCCATGAATTAAAGCTGAACAGGGTGATAGTGTTGAATACTAAGAACACTCTATGTCCCTACAGACCTGAACTAGAGTATGAGGCCTAAATCATGGGAGAGGCCACAACCTACATTACAGTACAGACAGAGAGATGTCTGTGCATGTGTATGTGGGAGGGGGCTCTGTCTCAGGCGAATGCGGTGTTCTCTCGTTTAACGCATCTCACTTTCTAATTTGCCAATTAGCCGGCTAGCGAAGCACAGAGCAGAGGCCATGTTTTATTAATGTGGCATCGAATGTGCGGCAGTGAGCTCCTGTTTGGGGCTGGCCTAATTGGCACTGTGATATTATTCCTTTGTACAACAGCGAGGGGTTACCCATTTCTCATTCAATACACTGTTGCCTATCAAAAAAAAAAAAACTGTTACCTGGTCATACCTGCTGAAAGCAAATCAGCAACGGGTGTAACATGGATTTGGCGCTATGCACAACGGACAGTCTATTGCACAATGTACAGTAATACATGCGTGCTTATAGTAATGAGAGACTTAACAACTGGAAGCCATTGTGGAACAACGATGGAGCTTTGTTTCTGCAATTTATCGTTCTGTTGTAATATTAATTCCTTAATTGATTAAAGCTTACTTTCATGCACTACCCTACATGATATCAACTTCTAAAAGGTGTTTTTGACATCAAAAAATGGCACGTCTCACACCTCTTGCTGATAACAAAAATTTCAGTTGTAAACAAGGTTATTTTCGTAAACGAAAACGAAAACTAAGACTAAAACGATTGATGAAAAAACAATTTCGTAAACTGAAATAAAATAAAAACGTCAAAATAATCGAAAAACTAAAACGAAACTAAACTAACAACAGTTATTGAAAAACTAACTGAAATAAAATAATAATTATCAAAAAAATAATAACAGTTTTCATAATCATTACGTTCTCACCCCTTGGCGGAAAAGTATACGAGCTGTGTGGATGTTTAGGGAAATAGCCTACCTGTACAGCCTTACTAGCTTAATGGCGCATCACGCACATGGGGTTATCTGACGGAGAGACGCAAAGCATTTTAAAGTCTGCACGGGTCCTGTTTGGTAAACGTGCGCCAGCAGTACTTAACAGAACACCCGACCCCATTATCTGACAGCAGCACTAATTTAATTCTGTACCAGACGAGAACTGTTTGACATAAAGACCGCGAGTCACAACCCGAACCGCACTCGCATTAAATCTATTACATCAGGTAAGCAAGATTATTTATCTTAACATGTAACACAAGCAATCAAACCAACATTAGGCATTCTAAGATGGTGCTTTGAAGAAAAAGACATGCAGCGCAACATGATAATTAACAGAAAAAAAGACATCCTTTCTGCAAACAACAAAACGTTTGCCTAGCATCTTGTGATCACTCTGCCAGGCTTTTGAACAAAGGTGCATTGGCTAAATCGCATCATACACACGCTTATAATTCTTCATAAATAAAAAGAACATTCAAATATAAGCCTTTACCGTTAAATGCGATTGCCGTTATTACTGAATTTCATTAGTCCCAGTTTTGATTGATGCACGGCTGTTCACAGAAAAGTGAGCAAGACAC
>NW_015542355.1:1003742-1007274 GCF_001515605.1 Sinocyclocheilus anshuiensis | reverse complement strand
GCGTTAATTTTGTGTCGCTATATGTTTGCCTCACTAAGGTTAAATTATGCCTACGTCTTTCTTTGTCCTGCGCTCTGGAAGTGATCTGTTAATTCTGCTAAACTTGAATTAAAACTGAAACTAAAACTGAAACTAAACTATATAAAAACTAAATAAAAATGCGTTCACAAAATAAAAACTAATAAAAATATGAATGACACTAATAAAAACTAAACTGAATTTTATAGAAAATTTGAAAACGAATTTAAAAATTCTAAACTATAATAACCTTGGTTGTAAATCTGAGAACATCTGTTGCAAGATGTTAAAAGAACTACACTATGCAACTTATGAGATCTCAAGTCTATATATCAAACCGAGAACAGTGGGTTATCGAATAATTTTAGGTCGAAGACGGGAACATTTGATTCAGTCAACATGTTTCTGTTGTGTTATTGAAGACTGAAAGGTAAATGGTTTGGGTTTTGTTTATGCAGACAAGAGAGTGAGTTGGCAGCTCAGAGCGCTGGTTTTGGCAAAGACAGACTTTGGGAAAAAGCTGTTGTGTTTGTGCTCGTCTGCTGTTGAGGAGAGATAAACCAGCACATGTCTTTGTCAAATATAACTCACACACAGAGCTGTACAGTGCACCTAACTCTCTATTCAAGCATGAATATCAGAATTCAATAAAACAAAACAATTATCAAATCACTTGTAAATTAACTTTTAATTCATTCATATATATATATATATATATATATATGTAATGTTTTTTAAAGAAGTCTCTTCTATTCATCATGGCTGCATTTATTTGATCAGAAATACAGAAAAAAAAACAGTAATATTGTGAAATATTATTGCAGTTTAAAATAATTTCTATTTCTATTTTAATATACTTTCAAATATAATTTATTGCTGTGATCAAATCTGAATGTTCTTCAGTGTCACATGATCCTTCAGAAATAATTCTAATATGCTGATTTAATATCAATATTTGGAACCTGTGATACTTTTTTCAGGATTCTTTGATGAATAAAACTTTATAGACATAAAACACAATAGACATCTTTTGTAACAATATACACTACCCTTCAAAAGTTTGGGGTCAGGAATTTATTTTTTTTTTATTAAAGAAATGAATGCTTTTATTCAGCAAGGATGTGTTAAATTGATAAAAAGTGATAATAAAATTTGTTATAATAAAAATAATAAAAATTGTTAGAAAAGATTTCTATTTTTCTTTTTAACTTTACTCATCAAATAATCCTGAAAAAAAGTATCACAGGTTCCAAAAATATTAGAATGATTTCTGAAGGATCATGTAACACTGAAGACTGGAGTAATGGCTGATGAAAATTCAGCATTGTATCACAGAAATAAATTATATTTTAAAGTATATTAAAATAGAAAACCAGTATTTTAAATGGTAATAATATTTTACAATATTACTGTTTTTTCTGTATTTTTGGTCAAATAAATTCAGCCTTGATGAACAGAAGAGACTTCTTTAAAACACATTAAAAATCTTACTGATCCTAAACTTTTGAACAGCAGTATGTATATATATGCGCACATTTTAAATATTTCCAAAATTATACTATCTTTGCCAAATTTTTTTAAATGAAAAGTTCATATATAAAAGAATATATTTTATAAAATATTATAAATGATGAATATTATCATTAAAATATCATACATTTAAATATATATATATATATATATATATATATATATATATATTTATTGTGTAAATATTAATATTCAGCCTATCTATCTATCTATCTATCTATACATTTGGAATAGGACAATTCCTACATATTTATAATAAAGTACATTATGTAAATATTATTGCACTCACCAGAACTGCTCTCTCAGGGGAGGGAACTTCAGGGGCGCGAGGGAAGAACACTAAAACCAGCGTGATGGTGAGCGCCAGAAGGAATATAGGTATTATTCCTAACCTGGTGAGGAAATAACATTGTGATTATTCATGATACAATAGCCTACTATCGAGCATGTGTCGAAAACCTGAAAGTGTGCTCTTACTTTGTTGGGCCGGTTGCGCGCGACAGAACAATGTTGAGCGCCAGAGTCACTATCCAGATTAAAGCAATGATAAACACACCTGTTCCAACGCCTAACACCACATCGGCCATCCTCACCTCTCACACTGCCTGTAACGTACCTGACGAGAAAATATTTCTTGCGTTTAGGCAGCGTGATGTGATGGTTGCACGCGCTAAATCCAATGAATTTGTAAGTATATCAAGCTGATGTTATGAACGCAAACTATGTGGCGCGTCCATCTTCATCTGCCTGCTATTCCTAGACATCTACTGCTTTTATAAACTCTATTCAACTAGCATAATAAGGAAGTAAACGATGGGAAGCGTGCAGTTCGTCAAAAACTAATGCGTAAACCAGCAAACTAATCCCTTGTAAACCATTAACGGCTAATCTAAACAGTTTATATATTTACCTCATAAGACAACAGAATGCTGGAACCAACTGCGTAGTTCTAAATAATATACTGATTTGCGACGAGATACACGCTGCAGAAAGTATAAAATATTTCCATGGAAACACCGTCGCTTATGTTTACGTTCACACTTCCTGTGTCGCCAATAGACCAATCAGGTTGCAGTATCTAGCGAACAGTATGCTGGGAGTTGTAGTTTATTTGAATACTGAGTATGCGTATATATATATATATATATATATATATACTACAATCTTCTACAATTACCCCATGGATAAAAGCGTCTGCTAAATGACTAAATGTAAATATAAATTTAAATATATATATATGTGTGTATATATATATATATATATATATATATATATAGTGTGTGTGTGTGTGTGTACTTGTTTATGCTACATTGATGGGACTGGCAATTCACAGAAACCTAATGTGTGTGTCTGTGTGTGTGCAAGTGTAGGCCTACATCCATTATTATTACTACCTTAATTTGAATATATTTTCATATAATATTTTGGTTATATTTTTTTGTCTACAGTATAACGAAAATATAAAAGACAATTAATGTTAATAACCTGTTGTTTTAGTAATATCACACTGTGAGTCTATATACAGGACAACGTACAACTCATTTTATATTTATATGGGGGTCCTATCAAAATGAATGAATGAATGAATGACTACCCCTACCATATTTGATCCAGATTAGTCTTTCTCAGTCCTTGCTTGTAGCCAATGGGTTAGGTTTCTAATAGGCTATAATAATAATAATACGTTTTATTTATAAGGCGCTGTACAAGGAGAAAACAACTAAACATACAATTGGGATTTGACCAAGTGGCAAATTTTCTCGTTTCTTGTGGCACAAATAAATCGGTTTCCTCTGCTTTCCGACTAGGCGAGCGACCTGCAACCGAATGTAGGTCTCGTTTGATGCCGATAGGGGGCCAGCGGGCTCCGCCGTTAATGAACCGGAGATGCGCGTGCAGGGCCCGAGGTGTTCGGTACGGCACGGAATAATGCCAGTGGAAGAGGAACCGCGGAGGTGTCTCTGTGCATCTAAGAGGGGTACGG
>NW_015542355.1:979746-1003608 GCF_001515605.1 Sinocyclocheilus anshuiensis | reverse complement strand
GTCACGGCTTGTGAAGCGGAGTATAGGCTGTGTTGTCAGCCTGGTGTCAGTCTGATGAAGATTGGCATTCAGGTAAGCTGTCATTCATTTTCAATGTCAGAGCGCGGAGCGGGCGAACACTCCAGCGTGTTTTTTCCCTCTCTCGCTCTCATTACAAAAGGCAGGACATTATTCATACAGACTGGCCGAGGGCTGAGGGGAGAGAATGATAGACAGAGAGAGGAAGAGAGAAAGTGAGGGAAAGAGAGAGAGAGAGAGCGCGCGTGAGTGAGCGGGAGGGAGGAGGAGGAAGAGAACGAGTGAAATAGAAGGAGGGAGGAAGAGAGGAAAGACGGGAGAAGATGCCGTGCAGTTTGGGGGAGCGCATAAGAGTCTTTCTGGGTGATTTTTTGATGGATGATGCGTTTGGACTTGTGAAATGTGGTGGTAATTTTTGTGTCGACATTTTTGTTGGGCTTTAAAGGGCATTTTATTGTCTTTTCCGTAGGGATACATGACAGATTCGTCATATTCATAACGCGCAAAATATACGCATCTAAAATCACATTTAGAATTTTAATTGGGGTGCATTTTGCTATCGCCAATGTTTTGTTTTGAGCTATACTTATGTCTTATTGGCCTTTAATGAGTTTTACAATATTATATTTGTATTTTACTGTTCGTTTATGACTGGTCAGTTTTGAAACAAGATTTTGCTTAGTAGCCTATCTGTTTATCTGGCATTCTTGTGTCAGTTTGACATGAAATAGTCGCACATTATCAGGATAGTGTTTTGGAAATTAAAAACACAGTTTACCTGTGTTATGCAAATTATAGCTTACAATGACTTTACGCGGAGTCAACTTTTTTTAAGAATATAGGTACATTTTGGGTCGCGAAATATTTTGTCGCCCATGACACATTTTAAACGTATTTTTAAAGTATTTTTAAATGTTCTGTGGAATGTGAATCTATAATAAATTTTTAATGAACAATAATATGTTTTACGATTTGTTTATGAACCGTCCGATGCTGACACTAATAACTGCGTTGGAGCGGCGTACTGTTGTTATGGTTACCGCCTCGCCACGTCTTTTCGCTTGCGACTATTTAGCGACAGTTGAAAATACGTAGGCTACTCTAAATAACTGGTAATCTAACTTTTATGGTTAAAAATGTTGTTTAAAAGAACGTGTGTGTAGGCTACTTTTAAGGTCCCCCATCTTTTTATATTTTACGCATTTGTTGTGATGCTTGTAGACATAGGCTACTCCCCCAAGACTCCTATAATTCCCTTTCTGGATGCTTGTAGGTAAACGACAAACCACTTAAACACATGTAAAAAGTATTAGAAATATTATTAGAAACATGTTTGATTGGGTTCTAGTACAGTTATCATTGTTCAGCTATTACTTAATAAAGGTGTCAGTTCTTTGCTGCTGCTATGTCTTATTAATACGGTATATATATATATATAGTTTGGATGGCAAATCTTGTGGTATAGTATTTATTACTGTCTTGTGAATTTTTAGATTTGTTCTCTGATTTGTAAAACATGAAGCTGATTGTTCCGTTTTGACTTGCAGAGACAACATTGCATGGTATTGTAAATGATTAAGTTCCTCATTGGATATAGACTTGTTCCTTTGTAAAAATTTAGTGACATTCACTATTGTACATGACATTAAACAACCTTTATTGCACTGGGGCTGTGCATTTTTCTGTAAATTTGGATTCTCTACCTAAACTAACAAAGCTGAAGCTGAAAAACAGGGAACATTGTAAAGGTCTCTGTAAAGTATGAAACAAATTTTGTCAAGACATCAGGGTTGTTTGCAGTTTACAACTATTTGCAAGTTGATATAAAATAGATTAATTTGTACAAAGTTATTTTCTACAAATCTAAGATGATCCTTCAGTAATGTTAGGTTAATATTAGAATAACTGCAAATGAACCCTGTTTCATAATTGAAACATTAATTAGATAATTTGTGATGTTGAGTTCCGTTCTTCGCAGAAATGTGGTGAGAAAATACAGTCTTAAATCATTTTTCTGACTGACTTAATACGTACCTGGAAGTATACATTAACACCTTTCTCAATACTATTTAGAAAAAAGCTAAATTCTGTATGTATTTAAATAAATAACACTTTCTTAACACTTTTAAATAAATAACACTCTCTACAAATATTTAAATGCGATCATCTTAATCTTTCCAGTACAGAGTTGTATATTTTAATTTCTTTAGTGTCAAATATTATGACATACAAACTGGCTGTAGTGTAGCATCTGTACAGATACATGAGACAACATGAGAGTGACATTGCATGTGCATTTTCCACCCAAAGTCAAATCTCATTTAATCAGCTGTTTTATTTCTGCAGTGCAAGCGATCACAGGGCTGTAATGTTTTGTCTGGAAGATAAAAGTTGTTGGATGGGGCTAATTTAAATGCAGAGATCCCTGCTGGGATCTTAATTGATGATTTGTGTCGCGGGACAAGCTGCCCAGGGGCAAAACTGCAAACACAAAATACTCCAACTTTATTTGCATATTCCCCTTCTCCACATTACGAGCAAATTACAATCTGAGGTTCAATACTGCAGGACCAAGAGCTGTTTTGGTCTAATCACTAATAAAATGACTCAGTCGCCCTAAATGAGGGAAGTAAACTGAGCAAACAGAAGATTGTAAACCAATTGCAATGCTTCTTGACTTACATAAAGCTATTTAGAAAATTGTCTTCCGTTCTAATGTGTCGTTTTTGATGCCAACCAAATACGTCCACAGCACTAATAATTTAAATGGCCATTTTCTACAGGTCTCATTTGGATTTTCAGATCTTACACATGTTGTTTGTCTGTTGACAGTTAATGAGATACTCGTTGTATCTGCACAAAATAAAAAAAATCCAGGCTCAAATGAGAATTATTCATCAGCCTGTAGTCTGCTGGGGTCTTGTGTGTTCAAGGTGAAACAATATGAGGCTACATTGTTCTTCGCTCTTCTTAGATGCACAGAGACAGAGCTGTGTTGTTACAAGCTTCCACCGCTAAGCCTTTGCTGATCCTGATGGCTCTCTGAGGAACGTGGGCCTGTTATTGCCATTGGACGGCTGTGTGTCCAAATGACTTCGCTGCTCTCCTTCCGCTAGGCACGGCGGTCAAACTCCTCTCCTGGGACCTGGAGGTAGGGGAAGATTTGCTTGATTTACACATGTGCAGGCACTTAACGGTCACCCATATGCTGCCGCTCACATCACAGGCCGTGCTGTTTTCATGTCACCCTGGCCTTGGAGAGACGTGGCATGATATGTTGGAATTGACGTTGATTTGATTCACTACAGCCAGACTTGGATTCGCCAGTCTCCAAAAAGAAGCAATGATCTGATGTTAACAAATGTGATGAAGTTGTCCTTTGGTGTGCATGTCAGCACTTGTCACACACTTAAATAGATGCCGCCAAATGACAAATGACTTGATGAAAATCTGCCCTCGACTATCCTTGTACTCATGTCTATATCTGCAGCATTTACAACAGCTTGAACAAAATAATAGATAAAAATAGATTAATAAATGTCTATTGAAGTTGAAAAAAAAAAAATCAAGAAAAGGCAGGAATTTCTAGCACTAAAACTCATAACTCGTTCCACGCAGTTTGTGCTACACACATGAGTGGTCCAGTACCAGAAATTGTATGACTTATTCAAAAAAGAGAGCTATTTATTTTAGTATCATTGAGATACTAATGTAAATTTAATTAATATTTTATTCAGTTTTTATGTTTATGTTTTTAATTTTAATTTTAAAGTTTTAGCAATTTTGTTGTGTTTATTTTTTTAGTTATTGTAGTACATTATGCTTATTAAAACGAGTAATGTAGCCTTGGCAACTATTTGAAATATTTTTGTATTTTTTGTATTTTTATTAACATTTATTTTATTTCAAGTAAAGATTTTTTTTAATGGTTTTAGTTTTAGTTAACTATAATAACTCTGTCTAGCAGGTCATCAAACAGGGTCCATGTGTGTCCTTAAAAAGTTAAATTTTAGGTCATAAAAATCTTAAATATCCTAAATGATATAAGAAAAGTGATAATTATCATTATAAGACAAAACAAGAATCACGATATGGCTGCATTTGTAAAAACCTGTATTATTTGGTCTATAATGTTGTTTAAATCATTGTTTTTACAGCCATTTACAGTAATTTTATTTGTGCATGTCTTAAAAAGGTCTTAAATTGCTTCAGTTTGATTTGAAAAACTCTGCAGAATTCCTAGGAAAAAAATCTACTAGACTTGCATTGCAGGAGGGACCCAAGCCAATTCTAGAAACCAGAATATCATATTGTGATTTGTGGGTGGGATCTTTTGAATTTGACCATTGAGTACCTAGCAACACCTTAGCATAACAATCACCAATGAATTGCAGTGACTTTTGAACCAGTAGGCGATTTTTAAAAATAATACTAATAAAGTATTATTATCTCATGCAAATGACAGACAAAGTTGTTAATAAGAACAGGAATAATTACTTCACCAGGATCAAAAGCAGAGTCAAATTAGCAGCAGCTTATTATTAATTCTGAATTTAAAAACCTTGAACAACACTGTAAACCTTCAAGTGCCTTTGTTCTTATCTCTAGTGGAATGCTGATAATCCAAATAAATGTACTCAGCGTCACTGAGGGAAATACGAACACTTCCACCAAATCCTGAATTTATTATATTTCTGAGTTGTTTCTCAGAAAAGATGAAGGTTGAAAATATTTGATTTGAATTCTGTTTGAGATCAAAGTAGGAAAAAAAAAAACTACCCAAGACCAATTCATATCTTTTCCCCCCTCTAAATATATACATATATGCATGAGTATAATAACTAGTCAAATTAAAATAATGTGCTAGAGGCAGGAGAGTGCTTGACTAAGGTTGAGAGTGAATGATGTTTAATATTTTCTCTATTAGAGCGTGCATGAGAATTGTAGTTCTCACATGTTTTACACATTTCATATGTTAGTGTCATTTGGCGTGACTGGAGAGAGATAGATGTTCTGCAGCGGTGCATTGTGTGCATTTCGCTCTCCTGTCTTTTGGAGAGCAGCGTTTTTATTAGAGCTGAAATAGTGCATTGAATTCTCATCTATTACTGTAAAAGCCATCTTCTCCGAAAGTGGCATCTCGCTCCATCCCGTTTCAATGACATCATTCATAAAGGCATGTTTTTCTCCCATTCACACTTCCTGCTCTGTCCTCTGGAGCATTCAAACACAGACCACCATTGATTCAAACCACCTGATTTCATTTGGACCTTTGACACTGGGGCTGGGCTATATCGGAGTTTCCTCTCCCGCTGATCTATTTGTGCATCTTTTGTTGCGTTTTGAACAGATCCCCCCACGTTTCCATCATCCTCTTTCAAGCTCAGAGCCATTGAAAGGCATTGATCGGTAGCTGTATGTGTGCAAAATGCCTGTAATGGCATCAGTACATGACAGAATCACTTAACAGCAAGGACTGAGTTATTATTTTCCTTTTATTAATGCATTGGAATGGTTTTCCTTATATAGATGGTGAGTGACTCCTGAATAGCGTCTAATTCACTCGTCTAATTAAAAGGATTATTAATGCATATCAATCCAGATAAATGGATCTGAGTTTTATTTGCAAAGTGGTGTATCTCAGTTAGTTTTATTGGCCTGTTGCCTTTTTTTTGTTGCTTTCTATTAAAATGCATTAGAACAGAGCAGCCTCTGGGACGTCATAAAGCACCTGGCTTCCTGGTGGCTTTAGCCGCAATCTTTGATTTACAACTTGCAGTTTTTCTGCTTGAAAACTATGTGTCTTCCTTTATTTATTTATTTCAACCGAGACTACTAATTCCAATTTAGTTTGGATATTTTAGAGCCTACTGATCCTTTGAATAGTCCATTAATGCTATAAATCTATAAAGTGATCTATAAATAATATATATGTTGTATAGAAAATATTACATTTTTTTCCTTTGATTTTTGAGAAAACACTTGGTGCTTAATTAAATGTATCATCAAAAGCACTCAAATTAACACCTGCACTACCAAATGTTCCTTAATACACTGAAAAATTGGTGCAAGAAGCAATTTTCAATGACAAATTGCTAGTAAATTTCACAAACAATTAAAAAGAAATGGCAAATAACACACTGAATTAACCTCTAAAATTGTAAGTAGAAAAACTTTAGTGATTTATTCATTTAAAATGTTGTAGCTAATAGGAATCCCTGAAATTATTGCAGATATTTTAAGACAAAAGACGTATTCTCAGTTTTATTCAAATTGATGAAATTAATGTTTTTTTTAGTTTTAATACTTTTTAAAATGTATTTATTTAAGTAATTATGATAGCCACTGAAAGACTATTTAATTAAAAAAAAAAACGAAGTTGCAAGGAATTTTAGGCTTCCCTTCCCCTTCGGACAGATCCACTGTAGTCAAAAAGCCTACCAGGAACATTTTTAAGAGATATTTTTAGGAGGGAAATGCAGACAGACTGCAGTGAATTGTTTTCCATAAGTGAGGGGAAAATGGATTTGGGAATGTGTGGAAAGCTGTGTGGCCCACAGTGACCGCTCTGATCTCAATGGAGATTCGTTTTTGTACTAATATTGTAGCTCAAAATGTCTCTAAGAGCAAAATGATACAGGAGTTCTAGCATCAATAAAAACATACTTTTCTCAAGGGAGGCTCTTAGTATTATTGTACCACACTGGTTGCAGAATAGTCTTGTAAAGTGTTGTAATGTCCCTAAATTATTTATTCTAATAAGTTAAAAGTGATTTTCACAATCACTCTGCAGTGTTGAAAAATCACAATTTAGTGTTGAAAAAGTTGCTAATTTGTCTATTATTTATCTATTTATATATGTACATGTTTTTATCAGTCCAACAGTGCAAGTGTTCATCATTATATCTAAATTCCTCAGAGCTCAGTGCTGTTTAGCGCTGCTGGTGGGTGATATTTGATACATCAGTATAAGCAGCACGATTTTAGGCTGTGGGGTGCTTTGCCTTCCTCGAGCACATGAGAGATTTCACACACACGCTCGCACACACCAGCTGCTTTATTGTGTTCGTACAGTATGTGCCGACAGTTTTGGGAAAACCTCATGTCATTTCAGATTTAAGAGGCGGTTGCAGTCGCCAACAAAAGGCCTCAACAACATATTTTTGGCTTTCTAATAGATGTTCCAACTACGCTAAACCACATATTGCTGCTTCTCGCTCTGGTTTGTTTTTAGGGGCCCCATAAGGCATAAAGTTGTTTCCTTTCAAGTGGAGTGTAAACATATAAAAGGTTGCAGACTGAGTGTGTTCTGGCTTTAGTGTCTGGAAATATCTCTGAACATTAAACAATCTTTTATTCCCAAAGCAGTTACTTCACAATAAATTAGCACATTACTGTACTGTTTCCCAACCGTTTTGGTCTTATGTACCCCCACAGCCTCATCAGCAAGACTCAAGTACCCCTGCATCAAAACCAAAATTGAAAAGTTTTTATTTTCATTTGTATTATACTGGAAATCATTGAATTATCATTAATGTTATCAGAAGGCAAACGATGAAATCATACATTTTTAATTTTGCCTTACATGTGAGTATCACTCGTAATGAAATATGATTTAATAAGCATGATAATATATATATATATATATATATATGTATATTAATATATTATATTATATTATATTATATTATATTATATTATATTATATTATATTATATTAATTAAAAGCCATCATATTTTTCCACTTTGTTTGCAATGCACCTTCCCCATTGAAATAAATGGATTTTCAGCGTTCTCTGTTGCAGTGTAAACTCTGCTGTGTAGGTGACCTTACTGAATTGACTAGCTGATGATTTTATGGGCAGACTCCTGTACTTCAGTTTTCTCCAGCTGCTAGCCGTGAGACTTCTGGTGACTGTTCAATTGAAAACTTAGAGGGAGATAAATATAGCAGATGAAATTGTGCCCCGCTTTGTGTGAAACTCTAGAAACGGATGGTCTTCGGAGAAATCATCACTTGCCATACGGGGGATGATATTAATGTGAGCCCGCAAACACTGGGTGCGATAACAGCCAGGAGACTGATCAGCGATGCATCAGCCATTTATTGACCACAACTGTGTGGAAAACAATCTCGTGCTCCCTTACTGTTAGAACTTTATAGCGTTGCCCTTCAGAAAGGACTGATGACAGCTCTGAGCTAAAAGTGAAACATAAACAGCTGCTGCCCCAGAGTGTGAGGGAAATGTAGACGCATGCATGTGGCGCTCTGCCATAGCCGGGGTATGATGGCACAAGTTTTTGGTAAGAGCTAGGACAGCGAATGCCCTCACCGTTAGGTAGAGAAGTTGGGCCCATGCACCCAGGTGGCTAATACATCCTTGCTGGATTTGGAACAGAAGTGCGAAGCAATGCGCAGAAGGTGGCAGTAATGCAAAGTATGGTGTACACCTGCCTTTTATATCTCTGTCATGTCGCAGTCCACCATTCTGCTGGTCATATGTGCTCCAGAGGTATTTAAAAACCACTATAGACACTTAATACAGCTCATCACACCTTTTAGCTCAGCTGACTTTAGCAATAAACACAATTGGCCTGAGCAAGAGCGAAAGGGTTAACCTTGTCCTTCCCATTAGAAAAGGAGGGTGGAAAAACAGAGTGAGAGTGAGAAATACGACTTCAGTGGCAGTGGAAAACCTGGTAAATGGTAACATAGAACTAAAATAAAAGCTAGATTAAAGATCAAGCCAAACTACAGTATGTTTAAAAAAGTGGACTGAGGACATAATTGTTATTATGGTGGAAGGATTTTGTTTCTGAAATGTGTTAAAACACAATGAACAACGTAGCCGTTGCATTGTCAATGTCACCACAAGAATCGCTGTAGCGGGAATTAGCATAAACTGTCATATGCTCAGTGTTTATTTTTGTTTGTTTGTTGTTGTTTTTTTTAGAAAACTGAGCTACTGCCAGGGTGAGAAACAGCGTGAAGATAATTTTACTCAGCAAGTTAGTAAAAGTTTTTATTTTATTTTATTTTTTATTTTATTTTATTTTGTAAAAAGTTTTTCATTTTATTTTATTTTATTTTTATTGCTTTTTATTTTATTGCAGATTTTATTGATGTGAAATAGTGAAACATACTGTAATCTTAACAAACAGGTTTGGAGTTATATACTTATAATTTATATATTATACACATATTATGTATATTTCAATTTTTTAAATATTTTGAATTAACTTTTAATTTTATGCTGTCAGTTTTATTTTAATTTTTGTTTAGTTTTTTTAGTAATTTTTTAGATATTTTATTTTTAACTCAAAAATTGTATTTAACTCAAACTGTAAAGCATGATGCTAGCAATGCCAGTGCCATGTGTTCAATTCCCAGGGAAAGCAAGAACTGATAAAATGTGTATCTTGAATGCAGTGCCGCTTTGGATAAAAGCATCTGCCACATGCATAAATGTAAAATACTTGTATGCCTATTACCTACATAAAAAATAGCTCCCTGGGGGCAATACCAAGATGGCCACTGAGTGAAAGGGACTAACCCATCTGGTGTAATAGTATCAACAGATTATTGAAGTTTGTTACTGCCTCAGTAATGCAAGGACTCTTGTATGTACAATAGTAGTGCACACTATAATGCATTAGTACTGATATTTGCTTACTTGATTTTCTGGCCTTAGACTGCACATATGTGTTTCCATGAGCCTGTACGTGTGTGTCTCATCCAGTGGTGTATAAAGTACCTGAAAGCCATACTGTCACTTATTGCTTTACTGAACTTGTATAAAATGATTATTAAATTTGTTCATGCTGAAATCTGCAGAAAAACAGTACTCTGTGTGAAGTTCGCACAGCACACCCTAGCCTCGACTTGAGTGGAAAATGAATCATCTGCGGTTGCGCGCACTTGTCTGCACATGAGCAAAGGTGTTGTTTTAGGAGTCTAACTTGCAAACGCCAGACCACTGATTCGTCAAACCTGCTTTCCTTCAGTCCGTGTTCTTCTGACTTCTGACTATTTTGTAGTAAGTAACGAATATGCTTCGGGGAAATGTATCGGAGTAAAAGTATACATTTTAATTAGGAAATTTAGTGGAGTAAAAGTAAAAGTTGGCTGAAATATAAAAACTCAAATAAAGTACAGATACTCCCAAAAAATACTTAAGTACTGTAACAAAGTATTATTACTTGGTTACAATACACCACTGGTCTCATCTTGTGTGTATGCGACAGACTCATGAAAGTCTTCTTAAGCTAGGGAATCTGCTGAAAGCTTAGTGTCTGACTCTCCCGTGTCCCAGCTCTCATTCCTGAAGTCCCAGGACAGGAAGCAGAGCGAGCTGCAGGCCTCACAGAGTGTCTGGGTTTGGGCAGATGGGAGCTGGAGTTTGGCTGAGGGCCAGAGAGTTCCGGTGAGCAGAGAGAAACGAAACAGCATATGAGCTCAGGCATGGATATTCCACACAGCAAGGTGACCATCAGCTTTTGTCATGTTAGTTTTAATAATAATAATGTTAATTTATAATATTTACCAAGAGATTTGGATTTTGGTAATCTCATAGACTTACATTTGAAGGATGGATTTGAGCCTTATCTAGAGACTAGTATATCAAAGAGAATAGGGACTTTTTTATTATTATTTGAACCTAGCACTCCATAGCAACCACCCTAGCAATCCTCAATGCTCCAGCATAATAAGGAACAGAACTGTTTTCAAGATTGATAATAAAAATATTTTTTTCTTGACCAGAAAATCAGCATATTAGAATGATTTCTAAAGGATCGTGTGACACTGATGACTGGAGTAATGGCTGCTGAAAATTCACCTTTGCCATCACAGGAATAAATGACATTTTAAAATATATTTAAATAGGACACATTTATTTCACAATATTACTGTTTTTACTGTATATTTGACCAAATAAATGAAGGCTTGGTGATCATGAGAGACTTCTTTCAAAAACATGAATAAAATCTTACTGACCCCAAGTTTTTAATTCAGTATTTCTGAAAACAATCATGAAACAACCATTTTTCATTCATTTATTACAATATGGTCGTTATGATGCAATCTAGTGCAACTGTGACATCATCAGCTTTATAATAATGTGTCATCATTACAGATTCTGCCATTCCGAAGCATTTCATGTTTTAAAATTCCCATACACTCTTCTCTGAAAGTATAAGGAAAATAAAAATGTCATGGTGAGGTGCTGTGCCATTTAAAAGATTTAGAAGGATGTGTTTCGGATAAGAGCCTGGATCTACCTGTCTCATTGCTACGCCTGGAGGTATTTTTAGCAGTTAAGTCTTTTTCCTGTTTGGATTTCTGAAGCTCACTAATGTAGAGAAGACTGCAGCAAATATTCCAAGATTTAGATCAAGCAAAATGTGCTATGCATGCAGAGTGGGAAAGTGTTGTTTCGACATGGAGAGCACAGCATTACTTCATTAAGCGCTAATATTGTTTTGTGAGTTTGTTCGTCAGTCTGAAAGGTAACAAAATAAACGTTTGCTTCATGCAGCATGTGCGTTTGTTTTGTTCTCAGTGTGTATATATAAGCTTAATGCGTCTGCGTGTTGCTTCATATTCCTCTTGTTGTGTCTAACGCGGCCTCCTGTGTCAGCTGCACACTGGTTTAATGTGAAGTTTAAGCCTCTCATGACACCAAGTAGAGTCTAGTTACACTAGTGGGAATACCTGCTATTGTCTGCTAAATCCTTTCTAGTTCCCAGGAATTCTGCTTTCATTTCACTCAACCTCCTTGGTCTTGCCGCACTTCTGTAAGTTACTATAATTGATATTAAAGAGACAGACTCTCCACCATGATGCCTTTTAAAGCTATTGATAGTTTATATGCATCACATGCGTTTATAGAGTATAGACTGTTTTTGACACTGTGGTTAGTTGTGCTTGCCATCCATATTTAAAGGTTACTTTTACGATCAAATTTGAATGATTTTGTGAAGTCACAATCTTCTGATACAGACAAAGAGTCTGTCATTCTTCCAGACGTTTTTGACAACTGCTATCAGGCATTTCTCACTGCAAAGGGCTTTTTCATATATTGCACAGAAACACAATTACGCCTTAATGTTACACACTTTATTAGAGGAGAGACACATTGAATATGAATTGTTCCATGGTTGTCATAGTAACAGGAAGTTCTAAACCCCCAGCAGCAAATGTTGTTTTCAGTCTTTGAGCAGCTGGGGGGCTGTTACTGGCAAGGCATTGTGGGTAATTACCACATAAACCTTGCATTTCTTGGGTCAAAATCAAGAGGATTTTAAGATGCGTCATAAACGGTGTTTAAAATGTGTTGATATAATGACTGTAGTAGACTGTGTAGTCATATTTATTTTAATAAGACAGTCAAGATTGAATAGACAAGAGGATCTAATATAACACCGGAGAAAGCTATCTATTAGCATTGACATTCATCAATGCCAATTGTTTTCTTCATCCAAAAACCAATCAGGCACTGGTAAAACATCTAAACTATAATATAATAAAATGCAGTAAGTTTTATTTTGTTAGAATATGGCTGAAGGCTATATTCTAAGCGTGCTGAACGTTCATGTTGGTGTAAACAGACGCTGTTAGAAAAAAAAAAGATGTTTTTGGTGTAGTTATGGTATTAACCAACAATGACTGTGCTACACCTATGCTAACCAGTTTAATGTTGATCACCTTGACTGGACCCCCAAATTTGTATTCACAACATAAGTGCTGCCATTCAACCATGGACCGTGCCAGGGTGCAATATCAATGCTTGTAGTAAACTCAGCATGCAATTGTCAAATCTGTGCTAAAGCTAACCTGTTTGTTGATATTTTACTTACAGTCACAAATAGCCTCCCTTGTGTTATGTGAAAAAATACAACCACCATTGTTATTTTTAAATAGAAGTAAAATGATTAAAATCATTTTTAAATGAAGCTGAATAAAATATAAATATTAGATGAAAATAACTAGAAATGTTGCCTTGTGAACTAACTAAATGAAATAAGTTTAAAGGCCTGTTTACACCAAGAATGCCAACTATAAATAGAACTATATTAGCATCCACATCAACGCACGATAACATGCTATTTATTATAAGAGTGCTGCAGTTATATCATCTGTTGCTTTAAATAATCAAGCTTGTTAAAGTCAGACAGATTGGCTGTCAAGGTGTTTTTTTTTTTTAATCGATCGTCAGGTCACTTTGTAAGTGACTCCAACTATATAGTTCCTCTGTGTCATTATTGTTATAGTTGTGGTGTGGACTTCCCTATTCTCACAGGAATTAGACTGGTCATTAAAATGTTATAGTTATAGTTATAGTTATTATCCTTGGTGTGAACAACCCTTAAGTTGAAATACTAAAATTGTACTAAAACTGAAATAAAAATAAATTAAAGCTGTATAGAAATTAAAAAAACAAAAACAACAAAATTACAAAAGCAAATAACAAAATGTAAACAAAAACTAAAATGAATACTGAAAATATAAAAAAATATGAATAAATACTAAAATAGTATAGAAATAACACCGAATCAGACCATCAGACATAAGAGAGCCAAGCCACAGTCATCTCAGTAGGAATCAGGTCAGTCACACAGTCTAAAGTGTAAAGTCTCCTTCGCTATGTGGAATCATTATTCAGAGCGGCTGGAGGGAGTGCAGAAGGTCGGTGTGGAGACAGAGGGAGGCTGGGATTAGGTATTTCACAGAGGTGTGCTGTGTATTAGAGAAAGAGGTTTACTCTAAAGTTCAACTTTCTCTGACTGTTTGAATGAGGGATGGGAAGGGCAAACCCACCAATCTTCTGTTCACCTGGCTCTGTTTGGAGGCTACTGTGGAGTGTATGAGGGACCTATTAGTGTGTGTTTCTGTAAATAAGCTGTTCATGTGCGTGTTTGATGTCCTGGTTGTTTGTTAAGGGGCCCTGCACTGTAGATGAGACGGTCTGCTGCAACAGGAACGCTAATGCTTTCTCTGAGGCCAGTGAGGAACAGCATGATTAGCTCTCCAGCCCCCCGGGGGGAGCTGCTGCACTCTCCTTGCTCTAATTCACTTTGACGTCAACAGGAAGGCAGATTAGGTCTCGTGAGGGGGAGAGGGAGGTGGGCTGCGGACTGTATGGATGTCTGTGGAGGGCTCTGGGGCTTTGAGAGGCTGCGGGAGGGATTACAGAACCCTAAAATGTTTTCTTTGTAGTTTGGAAGAAACCCGAGGTTTCACACAAACTTATACTGACAGACTGAAGTGTGGGGGGCTGGCCGCCATTCCTGCCATTCCCGCCCTTGTCTTTATCTTTGTTTGCCCACCTATCCAAGCTCACAAACACACACACACATACAGCCTCTATTAAGCCAGAACAGCAGGACACACACCTATACTTTCACGCAAAATATCAAATTGCTTTTCAAATTGTAGGGTCAGAAGGCCCACTGGTATCACGCAGCGTCAATAAAATGATCCCCATTCTCAAAATGCAGTGCTGCTTAAACCTAAATCAACATTTCTGCCCATTTTACAAGTTTCGCTGTAATGCTGCTGGAGTAATGATCTCAGGTTTGCTATTAGTGCACAGACCATTAGATGTAACTATACTCAGAAGGTTTCTCTTCTTGTGTTGTAGACTGTCTGGAAGGCAGTGTGCTGTCAGACTGACTCCAACATCAGATGCTCCGATGCTGAGAACAAGCAAACTGTAAGTTCCTAAATCAACACTTAAATATTCATTCAAAAACACACATGCTCTGTTCTAAAAGCTAGTGAGCTGCCTATGTAGGCAGTATTTTAAGTCATCATAGACATGCTCCTGATGCAAAGGCTGTTGTATGTAGTGATCTAAGATCAAGGTTGGGTAAAATTCTCTTAAAAATTCTCTAAACATTTCTATCTACCTATCTATCTGTCTGTCTCTCTGTCTGTCTGTCTGTATATCTTTTGTCTAAAAAATGCTGGGTTAAAAACAACCCAGCAACTGGTTTGTTTTGACCCAGACCTCTGGGTAGTTTTATTTAACTCAACTATTGCTTAAAAGTTACTATATTTCTTGATTAAAATGAACCCAAAAATTAACATTTATTAATATGTTTGTCCATATTTCACCCAGCACTGGGTTGTTTTTAACCCAGTTTAACTCAACTATTGCTTAAAAGTTACTATATTTCTTGATTAAAATGAATTAATCTGTCTGTCTGTCTGTCTGTCTGTCTATCTATCATTCTGTCTATTTATCATTCCGTTCTATCATTCTGTCATTCTATCTAGCATTAAATTGTTCTGTTGTTTGTTTTAGATATCATTATATCATTCTATAGACCAATCTTTTCTCATTCTATCGTTCATTTGTTCTAATGTTCTATCTATTGTTTGTTCTATCATTATTTTCTTTATTATGTAATTTTTTTCAATTGTTTGTTCTGTCATTTGTTTTATTGTTCGTTCTCCATTCATTGTCATTCGACTCCAACATCAGATGCTCCTAAATCAACACTTCCATGTTCATTCAAAGACACACATGCGGAGTCCATTCTATCATTTTGTCTATTTTTCTATCTGTCATTTGTTCTGTCTCTGTATTGTTTGTTGTCTTGTTTGTTCAATCATTCTATCATCCGTTCGTTCTGTTATTCAATCAATCTACGTACCTATTTTTCGTTCTATTGTTAATTTGTTCTATCTATTGTTTGTTCAATCATTCTTTTCTTTATTCTATCTATCTATCTATCTATCTATCTATCTATCTATCTATCTATCTATCTAGATAGATAGATAGATATTCATTCATTCATTCAATTCTACTAATTTAATACTGGAAAGTACAAAGTACTTAAATCTAAATACAAAATTACTATTTTACACAAATGTTTGTCTGAACTGTTAATATTTTATGCTTAGAGTTATTATTAGAGTTAGCTTAGCAACATGCTAACAACAGACTGCATAGAAATTAACTGTAAACCATGCACTTAATGTGAAAAATGCTATTTTGTGCAACGGCACTTGTTTAGCGTTGCTGCCTCATTTTGTATTCTCAGTTCACCATTTAGGAGGTTCAGTTTCATTTTAGGATGCTAGCAGCTGCCTATGTAGGCAGCAGGCACAGCACAACTCACTAGGTGTTGGAACAGAGCCATGCTTGTCACCAGATTCTTTTCTTCCATTTTAATGTGAGAAAAGTAAACCAAGGTTGTTTCCACATTTTGAAGATGGCTGATAAATATGCAGTGTCACCTATGTAGCTGCCTAGAATATACAAACCTGTGATTTCTCTGCAGTGATATTGCTCTTCTGGAGTCGTTGAGTTATTCCTTGCTGGTTTAGTCTGAATTGGGCCTTTACAGATGAATTTTTAAATGAATTTTCCAACACTTGCTGTTCGCCTGCAATCACCCCGGCTGTGTTGTTTAAGAGTTTGTTTCCTCACTTTAATAGCACTTTTTGTTATGTCCTTATAGAGTGTGAATTTGTTCGAAAACACAATTTGTGTCTTTAATGGTTCGTGGGCTCAGGGTGAAATTACGTTGTGCATGAGTGAGAGACAGCGAGTATGAGGGACACATTTGTATGAGCGGCAATATGTGGAAGGGTTAACACTTTGCTTTTCAGAGGGGGTAAAAGCCAGGCAAGTCTCTTTAATTGAGTGTGAAAACAGCTGGGTATCTAGAGTCATTTTCCCCACAGCAGCATGGAAGTGACTATCTCAATATCCTCCTGATTCTAATCGCTCATAACCCCAAATTCCCCCTTTCTTTCTCTCCCTCTCGCACTCGGAGCCCTGCCGAGGATTGTTTTACGCTTAATTTTGTTAAACCTAATGAGATTTCCCTAATTAAATCTCCCCCTGACTGGAAAGCTCTCTCTCCTGTCGAGTGAAGTGATTGTTTGTAGATCTTTTTAGACAAATAAACATTTTTGGAGTGAAAGCACAGCTCAAGAGAAATGGAAGGAGCCTGCATCTTTTCATTTTTGCGGTAGCAGCCCTGTGCTTCACTCATCATGCTTTGCTTAATGTCTTTTCACCTTGTTTTTCACCTTCTCAAATGATCAAGACTAGTTCCTCAGGTCTCATATTACAGCTAAGATGAAGTGAATTACCTTAGTGTACTTTATGTCAAATCTTAACCGGGAGGAGTGTTGGGGAGCAACCAAATAAATGTAGCAATACTATTAACTTTGTAGTAGCATAACAGAAGCTCAGCTACCTTGAAAACTGATTCACTTTTTTATTAACAAGCCACTTTTTCCAACAAATAGGGGTAAAACAGTGCTTTTTGGTGTGTGTAAAGATTTCACACTCAACTAAAATGAATCTTTGAAGTCTGATTCTTTTTAATGAAATGGTTAACTTAGAAAATTCATTTAAATACAAACTAAAACACAAATAAAAGTACAATACTTTAAATGCAAACTACAAACTAAAACTAACTTTAAATAAACTGATTCACTTGGATGAGTCATTTAAATGAGTCAGTTAAAAAAATCCACAGATTCATTTGACTAAATGAATCTGTATAGAGGGAGTATTGTATTATATTGTGTATAATTTTACAAAATACTATTATGTACTATTTCATTATATTAATATGCTATTTATTTATTTATGAAAGAAGTTATCCAAATGTACTAATTTGAATTATGGTTAACTTTTATGGCTAGGTTTTAATGTGGCGTCCCCAACACTGTGAAATAGTAGTGATTCTAGACAGATCCACGACTGAAAGCCTCTTTTATAGAAGCAATATTGTAATTTATATAAGGTTGTATGAATATGTATGTATGTGTGAGTGTGCAAGGATCTTGTTTTGTGTAGGAAAGTGCCACTGGGTGTGTCTGGTCCATTGAACTCTCTGAATAAAAGGCCTTGAGAGTATTGTTGACTGTGGTCATTGAGCTGATATTGTGGATGCCCCATGGGAGACCATTGTGGGACTCGACCTTCTGTTTCCCATGCCAAGACGCCTTCACACACACATCACAGACACACACCATTCCAACCAGACCCTATTCTTTGCCCCCTCCTGTGGACCGTTGGGTAGTCTGCCCAGTTCTTGTGAAAGGTGCCCTCTGATTTTACCCCCTCTGATCAGGTTTCTGCCACCAGTTGCCCAGTTTGATGTGAGTAAGTAGGGTGAGTAGTCAAGGGAGATGTCCTGGCTTCTGGCACCAGCAGGCCACACACAACACCTAGATCACCGTTTGACTGTTCATTATTCAAGGACTGACTTGACAAAGTGTCCTTTGCATGGAATGTTACAGTTGTTTATTTGATGTATACTGAATTATGTTATTTCCAGTAAGCTCTGTTTCAAACATGAAATCAAAACAAGTCATGCACAATGCATCAGAGCACGTTAATCAAAAGGGAAAAAATGTATTGTAGTCTTAATTATTTTTTTCTTTAAAATGTAATCATTTTCTCCATGTCTGCAATCAGTTTGCTGCTGAAATAGTCAAGGCTGTGGCAAAATTATACTAACTAACTAATATTATAGCTTAATGTTTTCATAATCAAAGTCTCACCTACATTATTTATGCCACATTACAGTTTCATATTGCCTTTAAATGTGTTTTTGGCATCATGAAGGTACATTGAATTAAAATCATCCTGTCAGTTGACTTCAAATCATAGAAAACATTTAATTTCAGCAGATTCAAATACTAAAAATGTATTATCCGGGTTCCCATAGTCATGAAAAAAATATCATGGAATTTTAGAATTGTAATTTCGGTTCCTGGAAAAGGCATTGTAATACATAAAATCTAAAATTCATGAAAAAGCCATGGACATTATTAGAATGAATATATATTTTTCAAGCTATGCTTGGATATAAAATATTTAATCAGTTAGTAATTGTACTTTATTAGTAAAATACTGTGGAAAAACATGAAAAACAGTCATGGAAATGTATTGGTGAAAAGTTGTTTGAATCCTGCATTATTTATTATTATTAATGTTGTTAATTTATTATTATTATGGCAGCAGAAAGAGCATTTGCAAAACATTTAACTTCGTTATTTCTGTGCCAAACATCATGTAAGGCAGCACTTTATTTTATCTATTAGTATTACTTTTGTGATTTATACAATTTTTCTGATAAATTGTGTACATTTGGGCTTGGGACGCTTATTGAAATGTGGTTTATTTTGATTTCATGGATATTGATATTTTTCCCGTATAGAATCAGTTTACATGGGCATTAACAGTACAGTACCTTGTGTCATTGAGCAGTTGATTAGTATGATTCCTTTTGCTCTTTCTATAACAGTCTCAACCTCATCATCATCATCATCTCCACCACCCCTGGCCTTCACCCCGAGTCTGTTCCTCATCAGCCTCGATTAGCATTATGTTGATTTAGCCTAGCAGCCCCCACCAACCCAATGGAGGCTTATTAGGTTGAATATTTTTATTTATTTATTCCCGTTTTCTTGGGGTCCCTGTCGGCATTTCCAATTACTCTCGCCGTTCGGCTGTAATTGCCTCCGTGCTAATGGCTGCCAGACAATTGTGCTAAATGAGGTGAAGGCGCGAGGCAGCGAGCTCGACTTCATTAAGAACTAATGGGATTTTATTGGGGGGACTGAAGACCCAGCTCATCAAAAAGGAGAAATGGAAGGAAAACAAAACAGATGGAGGAGAAGAGGCTGAGAGAGTTTTATAGGCGTTTTCTTCCGTGTCTGCTTGTCTTAAGTAAGTAAGTTATGTCGGACAGGAATGTGCAACCCTACTGTTTTACTGTTAGAAATACAGACACATACGCATGCTTGGATCTCCCTCTCGAACGCACAGACACACGCAGAAACATACGCGCTCTGCTAAGCAAACATCCACGTGCATGTAACCGATAGATACACATATAAACGCATTAAAATTCACCAAAACGTGCATGCTTGAAAAGATGAGAGACGGAATCACATTGAAGATTTTGTGATAATCTGTGCATGTCAAACTGATTACACAGATTTCTTAGATAACATAAATCAAGTGCCAAACTTTGTGCTTTAAAGTGTGCATCACTCCTAGCTGAAAAGAGCATTTGCTTGACAGTAATCTGAAAAAAAAAAAATCACATTTCCCAGATTTCAGTTGTTAGTTTTTCATAGCAGCAGTTTTATGTCACGAGTAGATTGTTTAGATATGATGAAAGATGCAAAACACCATCACATCTGAATGGATGTCATATAGATGTTAAACAGCTCTTCAAATCAACGTCAGAGGAAAGATTTAATGTTCATTTAAAACTAACCCATAAAATACTCGTGTGTGTGTTTTAGTTTTAATCCTTGTTTATCTCTCTCATTTCAGCTGATTTATATCTGTAAGAGAGAATCAGAAAGTCTTTTTGGAGTGCTAATACTAATAGAAACAACCTGACATAGACAGCAGTTCCTTAGTGGGTGATTTAACTGTCTTTTGTCATGCTGTTCTGCTTAAAACAAACGCACTGCTCTGTTAGTGTTTTCAGGGTTTGGCTCTACGGCATGTTTACTGAGAACAGATGCTCTTCTAACTTTTTGAACACTAGCTGTGCACACTTACTTTTGTTGTTTACCGTGCTTCATTTTTTATTGTCGTGTTTTTCATAAGGTAGTCTGAAAATTTTATTTTAAAAATACACCTTTATTTAATTAAAATATGATTATAAACTCTTATTTTTGCAATTACTTCTATTTTATTTGTATGCACAATATAATTTATGTAAGTGGAAATTTTTTTATTATTTTGTTACCATAATACATTCAAGATCGCATGAAATGGCTTGACGAATACAGATGTGAACTTTTTTTTTTTTTTACTGAAACAGGAAGTTTGGCAGGACATATTGACAGGCTTGTCATTTTCTAATTGCCAAGTCACAGCCATGAATATGATACTACTTGCTATTTGATTGTAATGGTATCGTGGGCAGTACATTCTTTTACTAGAGAGAATGGACAAAATCTGTGTAGTGCATTTTTTATTTATTTTTTTAATTTTAGGAGCACACTAGCATGTAGACTAGCATTAAAGCTAGTAAATATGGACTAAAGGCCACAGCACTCTTGTTTTGATTTTATTGGTTTTTAATCAAGCATAACATTATAAAAATTGACATTTTATCAGGGACCCCATGAAATAAAGATTAAAAAAAAAGTTGATTTAGGAACTTGTTATTTTATATTGGTGATACCTCTGTCTTGTAGGGCAAATAATTCTTTATATATTCCATATAAGTTTAGCAGCATTTTAGCTTTACCTGTCACCGCTGCATACAGATCTGTGTGCTCAACCACAGGGCAGCTGCTAAACTGATTCAGAGACAGTGTTACCGTGTAATCGGGTTATCTCCGAGGTGGAAAAGAGAGGAAAATCTATGCCCTGATTAGATAAAAGGCATAGCTTCCAGCCATAACATCTAACCATAATATGACATCGAATAGGCTCTGGCAATGTGAAAAATAGGTCTCTGTTTTTGTCATCCTCTGTTTCTTTATTTATTTACTGTAATTTTAGATTTTAGAGGGGAACATCTGTTTTGATTTGAATGTTGGATAACGATGGTTTAATGGATCATGCTAAGGATAGAGTGAACAACCGTGGGACGTTTGTGATTGTGGATGGGAGACTTGAGTCACCGCTCTGGTTTTTCGAAATAGTTTGCCAGGGAATATTTTTATATTCCGGGGAAAAGAGCAAAAGTGAATGTGAGAATTTGGCGAAGAAGCAAGTCAGTGAGTGAATGAAAAAGAATGATATGACGTTACCATATGAAATAAAATATTCAGTGGTAAAAAAACTTGATTTCTAATAATCACAACTTTATTGGATTTGTCGATGTTAAGCTATAATATGTGAGGATGTACAGTCAGTCAGTCATTATCACAAAAAAAAGGTGAACAAATTGATACATTTTATTTTATTTTTGAACTTCGCTATCATAGCTTTAGATTGTTAAAAATATTTTCTACAACCAGTACAATATAAACACATAAATGGACCATACATTAACGGGATAATTCACAGCAAAATATTAGTTCATAATTTTCTCACTCTGTATAACTTCAATTTCTTCCATGGAACACAAAATGAAATGTTTATAAACTATAAAGTTTTAAAACAAACAAAACATTAACATTAAATCACCATTCACTTTCATTATATAAAAAAGTAAGTAGCTTGGATAGCTTGGATATAAAAATCTCAGAATGAAACAGAATGAAAATTATTTATTTTGTTTTGTTTTGTTTTAAAAGAGACCATGGAATAATATGAAAAAACTAGCACAGCTATGTAGATCATTTGTTGCCAGGGGCAATGGTCAATTAAACAGTTAAACGTTCATTATTCTAAAATATTTGACTATAGAACACTGTGATTGACCAATCAGAATCAAGTATTCCACAGAGGAGCAATAATACTTTCTTATATTATTTCTTATATTATTTTTCCCAATACCCCTTGGTTATATCAGCAGAAAAAGTTATTAAATTTTGATGAAACTTTATGAAAGCAAGCATTTTTGTTCTTTAAAGTAACATGCACTAATGAATCATGCACAATAAGAGCAGCAACATTTTCTTTAAGAAAGTAAATGGGGTCAATTTTGCTTTTATGTTTTCTTTAACAAGAATCAGAGGGCCTTAGGTTGAATTCTCTGCTCCCATGGAGATATATATATATATATATAATTCATTACATTTATATAGCGCTTTTCTAGGCGCTCAAAGCGCTTTACATTGTCGGGGGTATCTCCTCATCCACCACCAGTGTGCAGCATCCACCTGGATGATGCGACGGCAGCCATAGTGCGCCAGAACGCCCACCACACACCAGCTTATTGGTGGAGAGGAGACAGAGTGATAAAGCCAATCAGTAGATATGGGGATGGTTCGGAGGCCATGATGATCAGAGGCCAATGAGCAAATTTAACCCTGAAAGAAAGTAACCCTGTCCCGGCACTAACAGCTGTGTTGCAGCTGCCAGTGGATCCTGCTGAGGGTGAGCAGCTCAATTCTCCAGGGTCAGATCTGTGGTATGGCGGTATCCGTGGCAACGGGCTTTGGGCCTGTGCGGCAAGAACAATCCTGTCTCTGAGAGCCGAACGCTGTGCTCTGAGCTCAACACACCGGAATGTTGTACACCAAGGGAGGGAAAAAGGAGCAAAGGAAGAGAGTGAGGGATGGAGACAGAGACGAGGTGAAGAGAGAGAGTAAAATGAGAGCGCAAGAGGGGTCGAGAAAGCAACAGTGAACCTTCAGTGGTATTGGCATTAATGTAAAAGAAAAGAAAAACATTTAGTTAGTTGTTTTGGACAGTACCTTGGTGGTAATGTCAGTATTCTTGAAGAACCTTACAGAGTGTACAGTATGTATGTATAAATATATATATATTAGTGCTGTCAATCGATTAATCAATCGACTAATTAATCACAAATTTTTCTGAAATTAATCGCGATTAATCCCACCTAACTTTTTCAAAAACCCATATGACCTGCTCTTTAAATATACTTTTATATTGCAATAATTTTACATTCAATCTTCAAATTTAATGTACAAACAACATAAAGACAGTATATTTTGTAATATTTGTTTAATGGCATCTTTTTTTTATGACTTAAGGCCAGTATCAATGATACCAATACTGATTTCTCTATAAAATCGCCCCCCTTCCTAATATTTAACCATTGACTATAGCCATTCAACATTACAGTATAATTAAGAGCTATCAATTTTAACATTTATTAGACTTTTAAAAATAACTCCTAATTTAGGTGAACTTAAAACAATCTTCACATAAACCCATTATAATAAATGTCATATTTACCTGTGCCCTTCAGCAGAAATCTACA
>NW_015542355.1:979423-979634 GCF_001515605.1 Sinocyclocheilus anshuiensis | reverse complement strand
AATTGAAGTTATCAAACACTAAATTCTAAATTAAATATAGATGAATCCTTAAAGCTATAAAGCTATTTTTTCCTCTCTTTTTTTTCTTTGTCCTTTGATTAACAGACATCACAGCAGCTGGTTATTAGGTTGTTTTGGCAGCTATTTCTTTAAGAGCTGCCGTTGCTGAACGTGACGCGGATCTGACACGCATCATATTTTCTCTCAACTC
>NW_015542355.1:978742-979317 GCF_001515605.1 Sinocyclocheilus anshuiensis | reverse complement strand
AAAACCTGCTAGAGAAAAAAAACATGAGAATACAGGAAGTAGAAGTGAAAAGTAATTGAGACACAGAAGGGGTTAAACGTTGGAAGTTAGACTGAAAAAAGGGGTCAGGTCTGAGAAAGAGAAAGGAAAAATAGACTTGTTGGAAGTTAGACTGAAAAAAGTGGTCTGGTCTGAGAAAGAGAAAGAAGAAATAGACAAATATGATCTCAGCCAAACAGAATAGTGGTTGTCAAGTTACCAGGTCTTTCACTGTCCCCTAAAGCAAGGGGGCTGGAGTCGGTCTTATCTCCTGGCTCCAGCTCCGGCCCTCAGCAGTCTGGCCCATAGAGCCTCTTTCAGCGCTCAGCCTGCAAACATCATTTTAAATCTGAAGCTTCATTTAAAAAATCATCCTGCAGCATCCACAATTATATTAAATATATTAAACAGGTATCCAAACAGGCACAAAACCTGCAATGCTCATTTTGACAAATACAATGGGGCGAACAGTTGTGGCACTTTTGCACACACACACACACACACACACACACCCACACACACACACACACACACACACACACACACACACACACACA
>NW_015542355.1:920693-978594 GCF_001515605.1 Sinocyclocheilus anshuiensis | reverse complement strand
CACACAGAGAGAGTGTTATCAGGTACTATATATACTGAAATAGCACTGCAGTGGTTTTTTTATTATTTGATTTTGGATATTTAATTATGGATGCTGATTTCCCCATTTTTACAATAATATTTCCATCATCTAATGCTTTAAAATATATGTAAAATTGACTTTGCTTACGTAAAAAATGTCATCTTTAGCCAATTTTAAAATGAATATACATTTTTCATACTGTACATTGTAATGTGATGAATAAATTAACTTAAAATTAATAATTTTAGATTTTTACGTTTTTTTAAAGTAACATAATAGTATAGAATTTGAATACTAAAGTATAGAAATCACCTCATCAGTATGAGTCAGAGGTTGCAATGAAGTACGTATCATCTACAACTGTTTTTGTTTTTGTGTTTGAATAGAAATTTGGGAAACACTTTAGATTAGGGACCACTATTTACTATCAACTAGTTGCATATTAGCATGCATATTACTAGCATATTGGCTGTTTATTAGTTGTTTTAAAGCACATAATAACGTATAGAGCCTTATTCTGCATTACCATGTTCTAGATCCCTTAACCCTACCCATTACCTAAACATAACTACTACAGCAACCACCTTACTTACTATCAATAAGCAGCAAATTAGGAGTTTATTGAGGGAAAACTCTTAGTTAATAAGTGAATATGTGTTCCCTAATCTAATGTTACTGAAATTTGTTATACAGTACATTTTGGTGTAGTACATCCTGTAGTAATATAAAATACATTCATAAGACCAATAAAATGTATATATTTTTTTTACCATCTTCACAGCATTAAACACTTGCTTTGAAATCACAGCATCTCACATCATCTTGCAGTTATGAAACAGCCATTGTCCTCTGTTAAAAGCTGTTTATTTTTGAAGTCACACATTATAGCTGAATTTATAAATCTGCCACCCACAGTCCTTCTGGACGGCCCTCAGCGACCAGCTGCCTTCTGTTTGGCATTGTCTATATATTTCATACTCAAGATTTCATTTACATGAGGGGCTGATGAAGTGTTGATGAACTAAAGAGAGATATGCCATATCACTGGGTCGACCAGGCATGAAAAAGTTCAGCTACCATCAGATTGACAGCAGAGGTTTGTGTATTAATATTCATTTGAGTGCTAATGGAAGTTGTTTAGATGTTGTAAACATCACATGCGAGTTAGCGTGCACTGATAATCACGTACGCAAAACGTGGTCAGTCTCTATAAATACTAATATGATTAGCAAAGAGTTTAGGGGGCAAAACAAGCTACATTTGCGCTTAAACAACCGTTTCCTGTGAGTATTCTGTCAGAGCGATGACAGAAATATGTACAGAATGGTGTGTGTTCGGGGGGAGTGCAGCAAGAGTTTCCATGGCAACAGGATTCCTGCGAAAAGGTCAACGTCGAAGGCAGACTTGGAAAAGCACAAGAGGATTATTGGGGATTTAGCGGCGAGTAAAATCATTTTTTATTCTCTTTTTATGTATTTTTTTGTCCTATCTGAATGACGATAAAAACACTGGATATGAATAGTGCAATTATATTGCTTAAAAAAACGTCTCGCTCTCCCTTTTTTATGATTTCTTGCCTTGGTCCTTTGAAGTGAAATTGAAAAGAGAAAGAGTGGTGGACGGCGGTGGTGCTCGGCTTTGTGCTTGGCGCTGATACGCACTCTTCTGCCCCCTCAATCACTTCTTCCCTCTCTCTCTCTTCCTTTTCCACTCACTTTAATTAAGTCAGCCTCCCTGGCATGGCTGCCAAAGATAATTGGAGTGGGTTTTGGATGCCATTTATTCGAAATGTCGCCTATTTCTTTCTTTTTTTTTTTTTTAATTCCTTGTCTCTGCCACGTTCACTGATTTTCTTCCTCTCTTCTTTTCTGAGATAGGGATTAACCTGAGGTGTGCAACGTGCAGGTATGCATCACAGACGTAAGACAATTTATTAGCCAACTTTGTGGGCGAAGATTAGTTTTCTTTAACTTGCTTTTAGAAATAGTTCTTGCAATGTTTTTGGAGCACTTGAAGGAACTTTTATGGTAGGCTATATTTATAATCTCAGGCAATTAGTCATGCAAACTTCATTTACATTTTCTTGTCCTAACCTTTTTTTTTCTTCACTCCTAAAAGGTTTATTTTTATTTTTTTATTTTTTTATGGATCTGTGCAGCGTTTTAGGTTCATTAAAGCCTTCAAAAAATATATAATATATTTATTTATTAGTTTTTCACTATACAAGGTGAGTGAGTTGGTAATATGGTTCTTTAGAGATTCTAGATGTTTCCTCACAGGTTCTTGCATTCCTGTATGAAGTTGAAGTTTGCTCAGCTGTGTTACATACAAGTACACAGATGCTTTTCAGTGAAGAACAAGTTCAATAGGTCATAATGTTTCAGTCCGCCAAAAACATTGAAAATTGATTATCATTCTACAACAGTGTTTTTGTGCTTTTAGTATTAAAATAAAAATAAAATAAAAAAAGCTAAGTCAGTGTTTTAAAAGTAATCTTATAATTGGTCTTTTACGAAAATAAGTTTTTAATATTTTGAAAATTACGTCAATCATGAAATAAGTTATAATGTTTTGAAAATAATCTTAAAATAGGCCTTTTATGGGAATATATTTGTTTTTAAAATAAAATAATGCAGCCTGTTTCTATTGTGATAATCGCATAATATTGTTTTTTTTCCCCCTCAAAATATTATGCTTTATTCACATAACATTAATTTTACTGTAACTTCAATTAAATGTTTTTTATTTTTCACATTATTCATGCAACATTACCCTTTTTCTTAAAACATTGTGACTAAACTTGTAACATTTACATTTTTGTTCTCATAATGTTACAACTTTATTCAATTTTTTCATTTTTTTAAAACATAGAAAAATTCTAATATCATCACAATATTATTGTCAGGGTAAGAAATCTGAGATTTGCTTTTATTTTAATATGGAACTAAAACACTGTTGTATCATTCAAACATCTATCATGTCAAACAAAATAATTAATGGAGGGGTTAACAAATATTATGAATTAATTTGCTCATTTTGGAACATTTTTGTTGCATTGATCTTTTGTTGATCATTCCTAAGTAAGTATTGTTCTCTTTCAGAGAGATGATTTGCTTTTCTGAGTATAGCCAAGCGATATAAGCAGAATATAAATGTACTGCAGCTCACTTTGCTGCCAATTTGTCAGGTTAATCCTTAGTTTTGTAGCCAGTACTCTGATTTATTGCGTGTGATGAACTTTCATGTTTTATTGACGACATCTGTTGTGTTTCTCAGCCCAGGTCTGGTGTTATGAAGTGCTGTTATATAATCAGGTGGTATAAAACTTTATACAGTACCACCCATTATAGTGTGTCTGCTCATACCGATGTCCTCAGGTGTCAGCGTGCCACAGTTTGACGTACACGTGTCATAGTTTTCGAGCTAGTGCTTGTAGTAGCGTGTGTGTTCTGGTCACAGTGTGTGGTGACTGCAGCAGGAGTCAGTGAGTTAGGCCTCCTATCAATCATGCTGGGCTGCTGAAAAGGGCTGCACTGGGCCGGGCCACCCATCCAGCCGGCCACGGCAGGGGGATCCAATATCCCCCCAGCCCTAATGTACTCCAGATGGTCAGGACAGAGTGCTGGGGCCGGCCAGGGCCTCTCTGTACACCTCCAGAGAGACTGGGAGCGAGAGCGCAGAGCGATCTGTCTGCATTGCTGCGGTGTGTGTACGTTAGAGAGGAGACGTCCTGACCGTGGGGTTCCACTGGAGTGTGTTTGCTGAGCCTGCCGTATACGCACACACATTCATACAAAACACCTTCATGAGCCTCATATAGAAGTACAGTAGGGGTTCAGAAGGAGGCAACATTTCCACAGGGGTTGCTCCAGAGGTACGATTTTCCAGAGGTTGCATTAACTGTATTTTTCTGTTGTTTTATAATATATCATTCAAAATTGGGGAGCCAACAATATTAAAATTCTGGTATATAATATAATATGATATAATATAATATAATATAATACTAATGAATAAAATTTTTCTGAAATTAATCGCAATTAATCCCACCTAACATTAAAGTTTTTAAATATACTTTTATATTGCAATAATTTCACATTCAATCTTCAAATTAATGTAGAAACAACACAAAGACAGTATATTTTTCATATTTGTTTAATGGCATCTTTTTTATGACTGAAGGCGAGGATCACTGATACCAATACTACTGATGTCTCTATGAAATTGTTTTTTCCCCCTAATATTTAACCATTGACTACAGCCATTCAACATTACAGTATAATTGAGAGCTATCAATTTTAACATTTAGTTGACCCATTAATAAATGTCATATTTAGCTACCTGTGCCCTCCAGCAAGTAGGAAATATACAGAAATTGAATAAATATAGATAAATCCTTAAAGCTACAAAAGTTATTGATTTCCTCTTTTTTCTTTTGTTCTTTGATTATCAGACATCACAAATGCTGGGTTATTATGTTATTTTGGCTGCTTTAAGAGCTGCCGCTGCTGAACATGACACAGATCTGACACGCATCCTATTTTCTCACAACTCTTTACCTTTTCTGACTCACTTCAGGTCTTAAAGTCTCTACTAATGAGCTGACGAGTTGAATCGGGTGTGTTAGATGAGGGAGACAGTGCTGGGCTGCTCCAAACCACCGCATTTCAGAGACATGTTTTTTAAATGTGACTCAACAAATACTTACATGCAGGGGCGGTTTCTCCAGGGCGATTGGGCGATGCACCACCAAAGCGCGAAAGGGAGGGAGTGAGTAATGTTGTAAATGAGCAGTGTAATATAAGTGAGTTGTGTAAATAGTGATTTATGTGACTTCAATTATTATTAAACTGAAATTGAAGTAACAATTTTTTGGGAAAACCACATCCTGGCTTCAGTCGTTTTTTTCTGCTGAATTGTGTTAACACGCATATAGAAACATAAGGAGAGCAAGAGATTGATTGTTAGAGTCAGTTTATTTTTAATTAATACTATAGTAGTTCAGTCTCCTTTACATCTTTAACTAGCCGTTAATTTATCAATTGAATGGGTGACCTATCATCATTAATCATGCAAACATGTGCCCCCCCTGAGAGAATTGGCAGGAGCCGCCACTGCTTACATGCATGCACAGTTTTAAGGCAGCTTTAATCGCCTTTTTGGTAACTTCATGACTTAAATGACAATATAACTACGACATTGCATGCTCGTAGTTTCATTTGCACTTTAATATGAAATTATATGCAGAGCGCACCACTGCATTTCTGCGTGTGCTACGAGCACAGTATAACTGCTGACAGGACAGGGGAAATTCATTTTTACTGACATATGGCCTGACAACATCTCATCTGACCGCAGTTCACTGTTGTTCTACTGAAGCTCCCTCGTCACCTGTACCTTTTCCACGCTTATATGACTAGCGCCTGACGCTGAGGTGAAATTGGATTACGCGTCTGAAAAGTCTCCCATTTGATGTGGTCGTAAAGACGTTTTGAGTCTAAATAAACACAATTCATGTCAGGAAAAAAGAGACAGAAGCAGCCGTTGTGAGTGGGGTCGCCAACACTAGCTCTGCACGCAAAACTTCTAATCACACGGATTCCTATTGAAATGACTGGATTTCGCTGAGCACAGGGAAATGTGACCACACCTTTTCTGCTTTAGGAAAATTCCCACAGTAAAGAATGCAAATATGAATTAGAAGTGAAGTCAATGGGAGAAAAGATTTAAATAAGGGCAAAATTTGGCTAAATGTACTCTTATTAACTGAAAGCATAATCAAATTCTGGGTGAGGGATTAGACAAACTTTATGAATTGTGGTTCTAAATTTAAGGAAAAATTCCATGTGGTTCTTGTCATGGCATACCAGCACCGTTGATTTAGATAATGACCCCTTTAGGTGGAAGAACGCTACCATTTTAGTAAAATAAACAGTCAGAAATTGGACTAAGGGTTATTTGAAATGTTATAGATACACCAAGGAATGTGTCTGTCTCCCTGAGGCGCACATGGAAGCTTTCATGGTAACATTATATCTGATGGAAGCCACAGTTGTTGATGCACCTGCGGGTTCGAAACTTGGCTCAGACCTGAGGATGGCCAGAGAGAGACTTTCCATTCAAAATAGCCTGTCATTTTATCCCTGAATATTCTTGGTCTCTCTCGTTCATTCTTTCATTTTCTCCGTACCCCCCTGACATCTCATCTTCTCACCCTCTATGAGTGTATTTTGTCTTGCTCTCTCTTTCTCTGTCTCTCTTTCTCTCACTCCTCTCATCTCTCCGCTGCCTTCCTTTCCCCCCACACATGATTCTCTCTCCCTGTGGCATTGCAGAGGAAATTTAATATTGGATTGTTTGGAGTTTCCAAGGATTCCATTCGGCGTAGCTCCGGGCACTACACAAAGACAAACATCAGCTGTTGGGGCCAAGAGCAGCAAGCATCGGCTCATTATCCTGCACCATGCTCATTTTTGCTCCACTGGTCTCATCAGAAAGTGATTCGTTCTCCCTGTTAAACCTGCTCTTCAGGACTTCTCTGCTCCTGTCAAAATCAGAAAGTGTAGAACATTATAAACAATTTAAAGAATCATATTATACAGTTTATGGATTGTTCTAGAACTCTTTTTGGCTTGTTTCTGGAACTTTTTCCTATTCTAAATACTCCATGGGCACCTTTCTCTCACTGTGTTCCAGATCCTCTGGCAGACTTCTTTTCTTTTTGGGAAAAATTTTTTGGGCATAAAATACAGATAGATAGCTAGATAGATAGATAGATAGATAGAATTTGCACTTACACGTCTCGTATGAATTGCATAGATTTAAACAGCTGCACTCTGCTCACTAACCTCTGCGTACGGTAAGATACTGTGAAATTTCACTGGAGCGGATGGATAGATTATGACTCTAACCATTTAGCCGTATGTCTCATCAGTGTCCAGCGTGCGCTGATATTTGACCCTCCCCGCCGGGCTCTGTTGGCTGGTCTGAACGTACGTGCCTGCCACAGAGTCTCCTTGCAGCGCTCTTCTGAAACTTAAACTCTTCATTAGGAATCTGCTGACAATCAGAGCAGTCAGAGTGTGTGTGTGATAATCCCCCCTCTCGTTAACCCCCCGTGGTTCTCTCTGTGAGCGCACACACACTTGCTCCTGAGGTTTTCTCTTTTTTTAGGGAAGGATTGGAAGGGGCTTGAATCCTCTGCATGCTGATCACCCTTGCCCTAATCCTACTGCCACATTCCTGACAAGGCCATCTCATGCTCTGTGTCTCTCTCATAGCATAGCATATGCATAGCACCTTATTTATTATCCTCAGCGCAGGAGCTGTAGCAGACCGGAGCACAATGCGCTCTTGTTTTACTTTTTTTAAAACTATTTATTTATGTATTTATTTTTTTATTTACTTTATATATGATTTTGTGGCTCTCTTATTTTTTATGCCTTTTAAATAATTAATTAATATTTTTTTTTGTTTTTGTTTTGTTTTGTAACCATGAATGGCAAATCCTTACATTGCAACCATTAGGATTGGTTGTCAATACACATTTCTCAATTTGATTTGTTTTCAGTTCACAAGCTTTCAAATGGATTTTAATTCAGTTTAATTTCACTCCAGATTTGTTTGCGTATATTTCACTTATAATGTTAATTTTGCTTACATATTAGCGAAATTCTCTCTCAGCTATTGCTAAAATTTATACAAGGAACCTTCTAGCATACATTATGAAAATATTTATAATAAATAATAAAAATGCATTTATATCAAATATTATAAAGCATGTTTTCTCTAAACGTCCTCCAGAAATATTGCATAATATGGCATATGCTCATAATGTACATTTAGATACAATATTGCCCTCGGGTTGAAAATGTAACTATATATATATATATATATATATTTCTATAATAAAATATAATAATCAATATATAATAATATTTAGTTAGTTCAGAGCTTGCGAGTAAAAATTGTTTCCTCTTATGTTCGATGGCTTCCTCTAAAACAGGCCTGAGTGGAAATTGATGGATGACGTGCTAAATGGGTTAAAAACGGCGTAAGTGGCCACCGTTTCCATCGGTCAAAGAATCACTCAACAAGCGTCTACTGAAACGGCTTTTACAGATTGTTATATTAGCACAAACTGCTTTCTGATCTCACGACACATTTATCACAGGCGACTTCTCTGGTTTTTTGCCGTATCCACCCAAAGTCTCACCAAGCAACCTCGTGGTAAGATTAGGTGGTATACATTTAAACAGCCCTGCAGATTAGGAAAACCAGATAACGCACACACTGTCCCCTTACCCCGTATCTCTGCTCAACATGAGACCGACCAAACCGATTTGACAGCAAGCTCTTGAAGATTACCTTCCTTCTCTATGAGCTCAGGAGTTCCAATTTCAGCGGAATTCCAGCCTTCAATATTCCGATTTTTATCACTGCAGTGAGGAAACGCAACCATGGCATGTCATCGGCAGGAAGGGCTGCTCGCTCTTGTGTGCACTAATGACATCAAGATGCGATTGGACTCTGCGCCGTTGCAACAGGATGACAGAATGATACACAACGTTCACACACCCACACAAGCGCATAAAAGTTCAAATGAATTAAATGAAGCTTTTGGTGCATTTTCTAAAGATTACCAATATATTACATTTAATGGATGGGGCCGAGCAGCATTGAATTCTGCTCAAAAGAGAGCTATTAGCTTTTTGCCCTCTTAGCTTGTCATACAGTCGAACCAGTCTACGTGTTGTACGTGTACACCTTTCCTTTATCTCAGCCGCTTACCAGGAAGTGTATTGAAAATATGCCAAAGGATATACTTTGCAGTTCCGTACAGTATGACCAGCATTAGACTGATTTTAGGTCACAGTTAATGCAGGTTCCCATCATATTGTTCATCTGAAGTCTCAAAGTTATACAAAAGTCATATCTGTGTTTTAGAAACTGTGCAATTGCGAACGTGCAAATCTTTTAGGACCCATTATTTCCATACTTGTTCAGTCTATTGAGAAAATGCTAATTATAATAAAAGCTTTTAGCTATGCTAATGAGGTCATTTGCATGCGAACCATCGGGCCTCTGGGAATAACAAAATTTCACCACACAGTAAGTTTCCGCAACACCCATTTCAGCGAAGACTTTAATCTAATTTTAAAAAGCAGGACACTTTGGAATTATTTCTAGATCTACCATATCCAAACAATCATTAGCATAAATACAAAGGCAAGTGAAATTGCAGATAGATTGGATGAATGGTGAATGAAGATTCTGAATGTCTCAGACACATACAGTATGCATACTGTGCACAGAATGCAGATTTTCTTAGAGCATTTCTCCAGATAACCTTTTACATTTTGCAAAATTGCTGGTGTACAAGCAGTGCAGACTGTGTGGAATACTGTATCCCATAATGCAATGTGCTGAATTTGACCTTCCATTTCATTAAAGACAGCACAGAGGGAAAACTGAAGAGACTTACTTTTTTCTGTATTTTTCCCCTACAATGAATGTCAGTGGGGTCCAAACGAACATTGTATGGACAGACAAAGCACTAAGCCATTTTTCAAAATATCTTCTTTTGTGTTTTTCAGTCAAGGTTTGTAAATAATGACAGGATTTAAATTTTTGGGTAAACTCTTTAAACAAAATGGAAAGCCGTAATTTGATCATGTAGTTGAGAGACACACAGAGAAAAATTTGAGCTCATGAATATCAGAAATTAATCCTCCACCTGCGGTTCGTACAGGTTAATGAGCAGTGCTGGGACACTGAGTCTCCCAAGCTGTTTTACACTGGTGTGTGTATGTGTGTGTGTTTGTATGCGAAGGCAGCGTGTTGCCTGAAGGTGTGTAGCCCTGGGGTGCATGTTTGCACGTCTAAATGTGCTTGTGTTTGGCCTGAGAACCTGGTCTGGATTCTTCTGTCCCCGTGCTGGGGTTCTGCTCCGACATACTGCCCTTTTCCCTTCTTCATTAATCAAACCCCACAACTCCGTCCTATTCCTCTCCCAGCGCGCATCGGGATGCGTTCGCAACGCATTGCGACTCTGCTCACGGAAGGACCTCTAATGTAGCAAATGTATTCAGGTGGGCCGGTTTTATGTATTCACTTTGGAGAAGCCCTGACTCAGGACATTAAGATTCATGATATTTGGGCATTTGTGACACGTGCAGTGTTTAAAATTATTCATTGCATTCCCCGCAGCATCTGTGACTGACAAACTTCCGCACAGGATACATAGAAAAGGAGCCAGGAAAATCACAATCAGATACACTTTTAGCAGCGGCACATGCTCGCTTTGAAGCTCAGGTTAGGCACAGAGGATAGTACTGGAGTTTGCCATGAAGTCTTTCATTGTTGATTCATTCTAATCATTCATTTTGCAGCTGAAGTGTGTAATTTTTTTTAATGGTTAAATACTTTTTCTCCCAGCCTAATATGCAGAGACAACTGTAAGGGTTGATTTCCCTGAGAAATATAAACACTGTAGTATTTTCAAAACATTGTTTGATTGACCCTGACCTGCCCGACAACAGCAGCATTAACTCAGCCAATGATGTGAGTTTGGGGCGGGGTTCTCTCTTTGATCAACGAAATTACTGACAAAAATGTTCTGAACAATGCACAAGTGATTTTAATTAAAATGTGCTGTTATTGAAAATATGATAGGAAAAATGTTTTAACAATGAATGAAATCTAGAAAAATTATGATTGTTTCACATAGTCCAGTCATAGTAACTAAGTTATGCCGAGTTCACACTGTATGATTTTAGCCCGATTTTTCACTCGCCGACAGGTTTTGCGAAATCGCCGACAAATGTCTGAAATCGGAGGCAAATCGGTGCTCGTTCACGCGAGTGACAATCACGCAGTGTGAATTATCAAGAGGGAATCTGAGGGAATCGCTGACACGTCGCCGATGCCTGTGAAATATTTGGCATGCTAAATATCTGGAGCTGTCGGCGATTCACAATCACGCTGTGTGAAATGAGTTCTGACTGAAAAACACATCGGCGATGACCTACAGCCAATGAGAGACCAAGATACAGGGCAGCGGGAAGTTCGGGGAGGAGTTATATGAAACTTAGTTTGCGGACCAGTGTTGCCAAATCCGCGATTGCCGCCGGTTGTTTTTTATGTCAGCAGGTTGAAGCGACCCCAATAACGTGATATTTAGGCCCTGGAATGTGAATTGTACCAGGAGAACCCCGCCAAAAAAATGTGTATTTTACCCCCGAATGCGATTTTTACTGGGGGACCCCTCGAAAGCAATTGGGCTATTTTCAGGCTAGTTTTGAGTAGTAATTGGGCGGGTTTTGTAGCGAAAACCTGGCAACCCTGCACCAGACAGAGCTGTCGGCGATTCTTCCTATTGTAAAGTCATGCAGTGTGTAACCTCCTGTCGTCGTTCCATCGTGCAGTGTGAACACAGCAACAACTGAATGCTACTCCAGATAGTCGTTCAGTGTGAAACCAACAGTGATGCGACGTCTTTGAAAATCGTCCAGTGTGAACTCGGCATTACATTACCGGTTAAGGTTCAGGGGCGGCAAAAAAAAAAAAAAAAAAAACTTTTATTCAGCAAGAATAAATTAAGTTCTTTTGAACTTTCTATTCATCAAATATTCATCAAAGAATCCTGAAAAATTCAAAAAAATATTAAGCAGCACAACTGTTTTTAACATTGATAAAAACAAGAAATATTTCTTGAGCACCAATTCAGCATATTAGAATGATTTCTGAAGGATCTTGTGACACTGAAAACTGGAGTAATGGCTGCTGAAAATTCAGATAAATTGCAATTTATAAAATATTAAAATAGAAAAAAAGTTATTTTAAATTGTGCATCCTCGGTGAGCATAAGAGACTTTGAAAAATGTAAAAATCTCACAGTTTATGTTGCTAGTCAGAATGTGTAGGTCACGTTGTGAATACGTCTAATGTCATTTTCATAGAATAAAATTTAATATCAGGTTAGTCTGAGTAAATCTGACTAAAATGGATGAATATAAATTGATGAAATCAACAAGACAAAAAACTTGCAGAAGTGTACTTTGGCCTATATATATTTTGTTAGTGACATTTGTGGCACAGAAACACACTTCAAATAAAACGATTTATGTAGCTGTTTTCAGTTTTCGAAACAATGTCCAGCGGCATGCCACGTTGGAAGTGTCTCAAGAGAAAGTGAAGGTCTGTTGTTACCAGCTTGCCTGGTAAACAGATATATAAAACACCCTCTTCCCAGATGTGAGGGCTAGCTGTGAGACGCAGAGGGAGACTATGTGGATGATGATGAATGGGGTCTATAAACCACGAACCACTTCCTCCTGTACTTTGGAGCTCACCTGTTTCTGCTTAACGGGGAAAAAAACCTGCTGCTCTTTTTCAGCACCGGCTCGCACGCGGAGCCCTCCATGGTCCGTCCACAAAGGATGTTTCTAACTAACAGGAAGTCATTGCCCGCACACACATCTTTGATCCCTCGCCATCGTGCACAAGGATGCGTGTCTCGGACTGAGAGATTCAATACATGGCCATTCTCTATCATTTGTTTGTAGCTGATAGCGAGAGTAGTTGCAAATGTTTGGTAAATGCCATGTCAAAATTGTGAATGCACAGTTAAAGCTGCAGTTCTAAAATGATAAACATAAACCATGAAGTTAAGTAATAATGATTTATTAATCTTAACATTGTTATTTTATACATACTATAAAGTTTAAGTCTTAAACTCAGCTAAATGCTAACACTTATATGTTAACACAAAGAGTTTATGACAAAATGATTTTATTGTGAGTCTCAATACTGCTGTAATGTCTTCATTATCAGTGAAGTATATACTTTCAGTTTCCAAATTAGCATGCAGGCTTTGTCATTACTAAACAACGTCTCTGACAATGTTCTATTAGCCTCGTCAGTAGCAGCTTTCCGTCAGGTGGCTGCGTTCATTATCGATTGTGATCAAGCAGTCAAACGATTGTGGGTGAGGGTCTGGCGGAGCAGTATCGATGGGAAGAGGGCTAACATTCGAACTCTCCCTTTTTCCCAGACACACACCAGACATGTTCAATACATCCCCACTTTACTTTCCATTTCCCCAACCTTTAAAACGCTTTCCCTGCCAGCTGTAATTATGAGCTCAAGCCATGAAGTTACAGGCTGCACTGTATGTCTCACTTACAACTGCATCAATTACAGTTTCTCATAAAACACTGTAATTAAATAACTTCATACTATTTACTATTTGGTTTTGTTTTATTAATGATCTATGTTATATTACTGATTTAAGTGTATTCTATTTAATTTCTACTTTATGTAGAATATTGTACTTTTAAAAGCAATTTTTTTTTAAATCTTTTTATCGGTGCATTAAAACATTTCAGTTCTAATTTTAAATCAATTTTGGTTTGGAATACCAATGAATTCTGTGATTAAATCTATACATTTAAAGTGATTTATACTATGTTCTCTTCAAATTGGTGCCAATGCGATGCTGTCTAAGCTGTAACAACCTTTAATGTATTATTTAATGGGAAACCATTTTTTATTAAATGTGCTAATACCCAAAAGAGTTATACTGTAGCTTCTGGTGATTTAGCTTTTAATGCAACTACATACATACATATACAGCATAAACATACACTGTGTTCAAATGTTTGTGGTCAGTACATAAAAAAAAAAAAAAACTTTTATACTTATGCATTGATCAAAATGACAGTAAAGACATTTCTATTGTTACAAAAGATTTATATTTCAGATAAATGCTGTTCTTTTGAACTTTCTATTCATCAAAGAATCCTGAAAAATCCACTAAAATGTTTTCACAAAAACATTAAGCAGCACTGCTGTTTTCAGCATTGATTATAATGTTTCTTGAGCACCAAACCAGCATACTAGAATGATTTCTGAAGGATCATGTGACAGTGAAGACTGTAGTTACACATTTTATTTACATTTAAAATACATTTTAAATGCTTAAAATGAGAAAACATCAATTTTAAGTTGTATTAATATTTCACAATTTTAGTTTTTTTCTATTTTTGATCAAATAAAGGCAGCCTGGGTGAGCATAAGAGACTTCTTTCAAAAACATTTAAAAAATCATACTCACCCATTTTGCATGTAAATGCATAAACTTAAGTTGCAACTGAGTTAAAAATGTAACTACAGTTTACTTTGTGGTCTTCATTTAGTTGTTAGATTTTTTTATTTTATTTTTTGTCTACAAGAGTCTTGAAATGTGACCTTTTTTTCCAATGTCAGTAAATATTTATTTAGTTAGTTACAGTTTCAGTTAACATTTGTCCAGTTTTCTCTTTTGGCCCAAAAAATTAAAAATGCCATTTTTTTCTGAAAATGATGTTGCTCCCCAACTTTTTTCAGTAACATCCTGATCTCTTATACAAAGGTTGCACTCCTTTCTTATAGCTTTACTACTTTACTCTGCACAGAGCTAAAAGTGCATGTTGCGATGTATACGCAGCTGTTTAGGCCATCGACTGCATGACAGAGGAAGAATTTCCAACTGTATATCAATGAACAGATTGATGTGTTTGCATCGACCAATGCTTTGAAATCAATACCCGGTATGTTAAGACAGAAGGTGTGATGATGTCTTTTAAAAGAGCAAGCCGGAAGGCTTAATCAATGCACGCCTTTCACCTGCCGAGACTTCGGAGGTTTCTTTGCTCATTATAAACTACGTGTGTGTGTCCATGTCTGTAAACACAGGTGTGTGGATAGAGCTGTTACCCAGTGTCCACGGTGTGTATGCATTATTATTATGATGCTGCTGTGGGTACCACGCCACTCCAGGGACCGAGACTTGAGAGGCCCCCTTAAAATACCGTGCAATAATTGGAATTGCTTTATCTTTAGTCTCATCAATTAATGTGCAATTTTCCATTTAATTACCAACTCGCTCACAAAATTTGCAATTAAAATGAGGCGAGATAACAGCGAAGATGCCTTTCGGCTGATAGCACTTGGAATGAGAACACAGGCGTTATGTGTAATCAGTATACAAATCACACACACACAACGTTCTCAATTTGTATGATTTGGACGAGCTTCATAAAATATGCAACACCAAGCCAGAATCTAATTTGTGCTTGGAAAATTCCTCACGTTTCCACGAAGTCCAACATGAAACGGTCCAAGCGCAGAGGTGCTGATGGTGTTTATGATCATGATAACCCAAAACCGTGTGTGTGTATATGTGTGTGATCTCCTTAAAATAGCTGCTTGGTTTGTCTTGGCCCCTTTGACCATTTCCACACACTCCTGCCAACCTGAAGATGAGCTACGAGGGAAAAAATGATCTTTCCTGTTTTCCCGTTCAAACCGTTGTCTGTCTGCTGTCTGAGGAAGTTTGCATCCTGTCCACTGTCTGACAGACTTGGCTTCTGTACTGTATTCTGCTCTGTGTCTCTTGATTTTCCCACAATCCTCTTGACAATCCTCTTATTCTGCAGTCCACAGAATTATTGCTGCAAACTTTGATACAAACAACTGGAAAATGCTCATACGCACCCATTTATAAACACTTTCTGTGTCTTTAAGATTTCAAGCTGTTAAGCTATAGACAGAGCTATCAAGCTGCTCTCAAGAGAGAAAATGACTACTACTAAAGCACAGAAAGAACTTTATAGGTCACGTTTTAAATGAATGATTTATGTCTTGTGTAATTACCAGGGGTGTGGACTCGAGTCACTTGACTCGAGACTTGACTCGGACTCGGACATATACAGTATATGCTAGTATAAATTAATGGAGTAATATATTTTTGTCAGATCTCCACTGTTTTTGTTCAATCAGTTACATATTTTAATTTCATGTGCATTTTGTTTTATTTAAACCTCCATTAAGTTTAAAGTTAATCCATAATCGAGATTTAAATCTGAGTTTAAATTTAGGGTGCAACTGGATTAAAGTTAATCCTAAATAGGCTATAGCCTAATTTAAATCCAGGATCAAAATGATGGGTTAAAATGTAAACCTGCTTATTTTTAAAGGTTTAAAGTTTGGTGCAACAGAATTATTAGATAGACCTTGATTTAATTTAGATTTAAAATTAATCAATGCAAAAAATGCACATTAGGCCTAATGACTGAAGTGGGCAAGCGACAATAGGCCTAGTGATAATTTAAAATATAATTTGAAGAAGTGTTTCTTTCACAAAATGAGCATTGAATATATAACTATAAAATATACTATTTTTATATATACTATATTTTTCTCCCTCTTCACCAGGCACTCATGTCACTTTCATTTCTTTCAGGATAAATAAATGAATTCACGTGTTGTAAATCAGTCTGTAGGCCTAAAGCGCACATAGCCCCTAAATTTAGCAATCAACTATGCATATTATAAACTTAACATTTAATGTACAACATTTTTTTCTATAAAATGATTTTGTCTTTGTTACTCTTAGTTATAAAGAATGATAGTACAGTCTTCATGAGTTTGTCTGCATCCATATTGCATGTTTCCTCTCACTTGTAAAGTATGGTAGCAGTTATTTCTTCTAGTTCTTTCAAAGCAGTTCTTTCTGCGTTTCCGCTCACATGTTTTTAAATCTATTTCATTGAGGTTCCAAATAATGGCTCATTGGCTTAGATATAACACCAGAAGCATATATTCTTAAGCACACATGCAAAGTATGTTGCAGCTGTATTTCTATGAAATTCTGTTGTTTTAGCTATTCTGTTACTAATAAAAAATTTGTTGTTGTTTTTTTTTTTCACTGCTTGTCCTATTTTGGCACAATCCCTAAACTGAACTTGAGTAGTTTTACTAAGGGCACCCATCTCACATGAAATTGAACTATGTCAAACATATTCTACCTGCCTTCCTGATATAAATTACTATACATTTGATATGGTAATTAATTCTGAGACACTAATTTGGGCAAAGAGCACTAATGACTTGTTTAAGACTTGAAGCTAAAAGCTGAGGACTTGCAACTCGACTTGGACTTGCCTGTCTTGACTCGGGACTTGACTTGGGATTTGTCTGTCTTGACTCGGGACTTGACTCGAGAATTGAATGCAAAGACTCGAGACTTACTTGTGACTTGCAAAACAACGACTTGGTCACACCTCTGGTAATTACCAAACAGAGCAGAGGTCCCACCCACATTAACTCGGCAGATGTGATTGTACTGTTTTTTCAGAGTAATTATATATGATTGCTTATGTATTTTTAGTATTCTTTGTGATAGCTTCTGCTTTTTACATCTGTGGGCATCTACTAAAAGCCTGGAGCTCAATGGTGGACTGAAGACCGTGTTTTGAGGGGTCAAACTTAACTTTAACGATTTGGGTGTGATTTCATGAGGTTCTGTAACGAAAATTTAACAAAAGACTAGTTTAACAGTGAATAGTTTCATATGCTTAAGGCTATCGTCTTCTGTTTGGATGGCACTAAATCTATTTTGAATGCACTTAGATGGGAAAATGAATATGAGACAGAACATTATCCAACATTCAAAGATGTTTATGGTAATAGACTTGGTAAGAGCATATATAACTTGAAAAGAAATAAGAAAGTTAGTGTTGCATTTATTTATTTAAGAATTCAAACAAAAAAAATATTTTATTTGAAACAAAAGTGCAACTCAAGTGTACAATTTTATGACATTTCAAAATGTGAGCAAAGAGTAGAGAACATTTGTGTTATACTTGATAAAACCTAGCTTAGAAATGGGGTTCAGGGGTCCATGTGCAGTAACATGGGGCCAATTATCTGTAGTCTGGGTTACCCACAGTGCACCCTCCCTGGAGTCCACCCTTCCCTTGTCCAGTGTCAATTACTCTTCTGACAACAGAGCTAATGAGCCTCTGATTGGCCTGCTGGGGTTGTCATGTTTACCTTAGAAAACACTAACTCATCATGTACCTGCACCTCAAGGTGCTTATTTGGTTTTCTGGATAGATGTACTGCTAACAATTTTTATTGGGTTGATGGCAATGTGTTAGATTGTTTTGTTCGAACTTGTTACTAATGTATTGGATTTAGTGACATTATTCATATAAAATAATATTCTAATATTGTAAATAAAAAATATAAAAATTGTAATGTCTGTACAGTATTGCATTAAATGGACAATCTGGGCATTTTATATTTAAAAAATGTTGGCTTAAGATTTGTAGTCGATAGGGCTTCAATTACAAATTTGTATGCAAACATTGATGTAATCCCTGGCCTCAAAATGATTTTATTTTATTTTTAATTTGATTTGATTTTACGTATTACCATTGTATGGAAGTTATTTTTTGTGAGTTAAAGTACAGCAGCACCTAGTGGTATGTCATGGAATTGTTTCAGTAAAGAACTGAGGAAAGCTGCAATTATATATGAAATATTATGCAATTTGTTATAAAAGATAAAAAGCACAATTATTTTACTTTTGATAAGTATGCCAGTAGATATGAATTTGGTCGTAAAACAGCACTGTAAATAATCTTGTATGCCACTGTTGTGTTTCCTTCAGGATCTCCATGTGAAGCTATCCCATGATGCAACATGTGTCCCCAGCACCAGCATTGACCATGATGGCCACACAGAGTGTCCCTCCACCATCGTACCAGGAGAGCCAACAGGTCAGTTAACAAATAAACTGTTTTTTTTAATTATTTTTATTTTTTATTATATATAGATTATTGTTGTAATAAAGATAATAAACTGATCACTCACCTCAGTAGCTGCATAATACACTAAATAGTAATAATAATAAAAGCATTCCAGCCTAACCAGATTTGGAGACCAAAGAAAAAGGCTTTTTTTTTCTCAGCAGGGTTATCACAGTAACCTGTGGTTGTGTCTCAAATTGTGAATGTGAGAAAGGTACATCTTTAGTTCTGTGCAATGTCATATCTTCCTTGTGCTTGTCCTGAGTTAATCAGAGGGACACAGAGCAGCTTTTTGTCCCAGAGCCCCCTCTCCCTGTCCGGCTGCTGTATCCCTCCGCCCTGAGGATTAGCGGCTGGGGAGAAGAGAGCAGCGCGCTGGTGGAGACATGCAAATGAGAGCTAGTTAAGTGTGAAGAAGCTCATTTATTTCCTATTTGAGGCTGGGATTAAGACTTCTAGCTTCCTCCCTCACGTAAATCATTTTTGTTCTGGGGAGGGAGACAGGAGGGGGCTTGCTTTCAAAGCTGCATCACAAGAGAGAAAAACAGGGCAGGAGAGACGGGGAAGCATAGACAACAAACAAGTTGTACTCTCTCTCCCACTAATGCATCCTAAACAGGGTATTTGTTCATCTTGACAATGTTTTGATTGCTAAAGAGCAAGACCTCTGCCCACCTTGACTGCCGGAGTTTTATTTGATGACTAGGTGGAACGTTTTCCTGCAGAAGTTCACCTACGTAAAATATTAGGGGTCAAGTGCCTCAATTTAGATTCTGGATTTTAATGAGACCATATGCTACATTGTCAAGACAAACCGAGAGAATGCCGAGACATTGGAAGTGCCTTCCTGAATATGAATGCTGGGGGGAAAAAACATGTTTCCTTGCTAGCTTTTGCCTCAAGTTTTTCTAGAACTTTATCTGGACGTGTGCCGTTTTCCCTCCTTTGCGGAAAAGATAACAAACCAGATTACTATGTGCACATTTTTGCTCTTACAGCCATAAAAGCACCGTAACCCATAAGAAAAACACAGAAGTGAGGCATTCATAAACTAAATCTGATAAGACGACAGTACCTGGCCATGAGCCACCAATAACATGCACATGAGCAAGATGATCTTGAACAGCATCTTTGGCTCACCGGCGCAGAGGGGGTAAAAGCAGAATGGGTTGCGCATTCTCCAAACATGTTATTTAGCTTATCTTTGTCAGGAATTATTAGCTGATTTTACATTTATAGTGCCCCTATTATGCCATTTTTTAAGATTCCTAATATTGTTTTGGGAGTCTCCTACAATATGTTTATATGCATGCATGCAAGCGTTTTGTGAATCCCACGTTGAACTCCCCGAGATGAGAATCAGTCGTCAGTAAAATGACAGGAACACAAAAAAACGAATGGGGTTGTATTGCTGTGGTACAGTGGAAAAAAAATGAATTTTAATGACTGATTCTTTGCAGCCTCATCTTTTGGAAGTGAAAATAAAACAAATTAACTTTCACAGCATAGGACACAGCGTCCTCTCAAATTTTCGGCTGTACAACTTTGAAGATTGTTTACATTCACATACAGCTACATTACACACTGCATGAAAGGCAATATTCGAAATGTCATAATAAGGGCCCTTTAAAAATAATTCCATAAATCTTGAAAAGAAAACTTAATTTGATTTGATTTGAAAAAATCTGCACATCTGCAGTTATTTTGTATTCTGTATTTCTTCAGATGACAGGCACTACGCAGCAAAACTCAAAGGGCCAGCATGTCCACCTCTCTGCAGCCTCAGCGGCCGGGGCCACACAGGTCAGCGTGACCCTTGACCCCCAAGCCCAACTGGAGTCAGATAAACGAGCCGTTTACAGGTGAGTATTATGCAGTAATGCAGCCTCTTATTAAGGACATCATTTATAAGTAAATCTAGATTTGTACGTTCTCTAAAGAAAATGTAAGCTTCTGTGATTACAGATGCAAAACATGATGCAAGGATGCTGTGTGGTTGCTAAGGTGTTCTGGTTGGTCACTAGGGCAGTGCTAGGTGGTTGCTTACTGGAGAAGTATAAACAAACAAACAACCATTGCCATTCAAAAGTTTAGAATCAGTAAGATTTTTTAATGTTTTTGGAATAAGTCTCTTAAGCTCAGCAAGACTACAAAATACAGTAAAAACAGTACTTATTTATTTATTTATTTTACAATTTAAAAACTGTTTTCTGTTTGAATATATTTTAAAATGTAATTTATTTCTGTGATGGAAAGCTGAATTTTCAGCTGTCTTTACTTCAGTCATCAGTCACATGATCCTCCAGAAATCATTCTAATATGCAGATTTGGTGCTCAAGAAACATTTCTTATTATTATCAATGTTGAAAACAGATTTGCTGCTTAATATTTTTGTGGAAATCATGATACATTTTTATTTAGGTTCCATTAATGAACAGAAAGTCTTTCTTGCTTTCTTTCTTGCTCTCTTGCTTTCAAAAATAAATAAAAAATTGTACTGACTCCAAACTTTTGTAACTGTAGCGTTTATGTATGCCAAAGTATGAAAGTTGTGTTCTTTTATTTTAGTTATTTTTTCCCAGTGAATATTATGTAGGTACCTGTACACCATTGTTCCATCAGATATAAATAATGCAGTTTTATAGTTATTTGAAACCCTCATAACATATTGATCTAAATACAAGCATACAGACTAGACGCTAGATTTGGATAGCAACACGCCTGCATAAGTCATATTTCCTCGTTTATTCATGAAATAAATAAAACATGGCACACTGACACTTTAAATACTTAAAGCCTCATTCCCAAACCTCCCCTCCCCGGCTGATTACAGCGCGCCTGTTTGCGAGCTGCATGCATATCGTAGCATCGGCGGTTCTTGTCTGAAGGCAGCCGTGAGGGCTCGTTCGACCGGCTGCAGCGCTGGCTATGATTAGCGGTGTCTCGCGGCGGCGTGGCAGAGGCCCGTGGTTTCACGCTAACCCCCGAGGCAGGTCTGTGAAGGCCTGGGCAGGCCTGGGGCTCAGTCTCTCAGCTCCTCAGAGAGAGAAAGCTGCCTTTGATGTGAGCAGCCAGCCGGGGGCGGCCTGCAGGCGGTGTGAAAAAAAGCCTAGACTGAGCCTACATTCACACTATGTACACACACACACACACATACACACACAGTGTCTGCTCCTACTTCCCCATCATTCCTAGTCACATATACTCAAGCACAGACTCAGCTTCTCACTTATAAATCTCACCACCTCCTTCTCTCTCTCTCTCTCTCTCTCTCTCTCTCTCACACAAGCAGATTTCTGGTTTCATCCTACATGACACATCTTAAGTGCTCTAAATATTCAAAGGCGCAGCAGAGAGCCATCACTCATAACTTGTTCTGATTCTCATCCAAACGCACAACGGCACAATGAAAGAGCACTGGTGAGGTAGAAACCAAAGAGATTTGTATTAAACCTGACATCTCGTACTGTCAAGTGTCTAATGCAATTGAAGTGCAAATATCCAATAAGTGCAATTTAGGTATACTGTGTATAAAGAAGAAATGTATTGTTTAGTAAATGTAAATTTTGCTACTTTGTATTTATTTAGTTGTTTCATAATATATGCAAATTTAGGCATTTCTCATAATTGCAGAGTCAATGTTATATTAGCCAAGCAACCATGCGTACATGTTGAATCTATTGTTAGAACAAGAAAAAAGGTGACAAAACTGTTTATATATTCATTATTTTTCTAAATAAATGGAGAGCATGAAGCTGACTTTGATGGCATTTCAGTCTGGTAGAGTGTGGTGCTTGCAACATCAAAGTTACGAGTTTGATTCCCAGGAAAAACGTACTGATAAAATGTATAAGTGAATATAAGTAGCTTTGGATAAAAATGTTTGTCACCTCCACTTCGCTCATTTACCAAATTTGCATTATACATTTTCATTCAAAAGTTTGGGGTCAGTTTTTTTTTTTAATAAATTATTAATTTCATTAAATTAATTAAATTGATCAGAGAAGACAGTAAAAAACATTTGCATTTATTTTAAATAAATGCTTTTTTTTTTGTTTTGTTTTATTTTGTTTTTACTTTCCATTCATCAAAATGTACCATGTTTTCCACAAAGACTGTCTTCAACATTGATAATAATGTTTCTTGAACATCAAAACAGCATATTAAAATGATTTCTGAAGGATCATGTGACACTGAAGACTAGAGTAATGGCTGCTGAAAATTCAGCTTTGCCATCACAGGAATAAATGACATTTTATATATATTTAAATAGAAAACAGTTATTTTAAATTGTAATAATGTTTCACAATATTACTGTTTTCCACTCTTTTTTTTTTGATCATACAGTATATATATATGCAACCTTGCTGAGCATTAAAATTTCTTCCCGACCCCATACTTTTGAATATGAATGTGTATTTTTTAACAGTATATTTGCTCTGCATTTGTTATGTTGAGAAGAAAGCAATATGATATCTCACCCCCAATACTATTGTGGGTATTTAACAGAGCAGAATGTTTCATGTATCTGTTTGTTTATAATGCATCGTCATGTACTGTTTTGATTCAGTTTGGCAGGTTGGTGTTTATTTCTGCACCTCTCGTTTCTCTAATTGCCGGTATTGCGAGTTTGAGTTGTGGAGTCAATGCTCTGGTGTGCGTTGCTTAATTATTAACAGTGGAATAAATGTGCGATACAGTAATTATCTTAACGAGTTACTACACTCTCTTTTAAAGCATCCGAGACCTTCTCTTCTTATTACAAACGTGGCAGGGGGTCACTTTCCTGTGGGGTACTTGTGACATATCCAAAATTAGGTCCAATAAAATCCAGCATCCAAGAAATGAAATTGTAATATGTATCCGAAAAAGTTCCTGAGGGTGTAAAATACAGCACTATTCCACAATGATAAGTTTGATGAAACTAGGCATATGTATATAAAGTCAGGCTTTTAACATGTTTTCCAATCCTTCATTCTTCAGGCAAATGAATTATAATATCAACTCTAATTATTATAATATCAAAATTAAATAAATTAGACTTTTACTACAAGCAAATCAAATGTAATCAATATATTCATGATTTGTGTCCATTATAATCCATATTAAATCCTTCAAATTTAGACATTTCTTTGAAAAACTTTTTGTGTGTACAGAATTTTATCCTGATGCTTTGAGCCTCTCAGCCTCCATCTTTTGAAGTATTTGTGTTTATGTGTAGTGTTCAGACCCCCGTACGTGTGGTTATATTAGGGTATTGAAATTCTGAATGGGGTTTATATGTGTCTTTCCCTTCTCGCCGTGACTCAGATTGGCGGATGCTGAGTGGATTTGCATTGATACTGGATTTCAGTCTCATGGTGCACAGTCATGCTGTCTTCATTGAGCTCCAGTAGATCAGAAGTGTCTTGGACTGACGGAAGATATAGAGAGAGAGAGAGAAAGAAGGAATACGAAACAGAAAAGAAGAAAAGGAAAAGGAAAGAGTTAGAGAACAGCTTTAGTAGACCCAGCAGTAGCAGCAGCGCATATCAGTCCCAACAGGAGTGCTTTTAATTTGACAGCCAGAGAGGAAATGGTGAGCCAGTTCTCCCCAGCCGCTGTAATGCACCATAAATTCTGTTTACATTCGCTGTTGGGAAGCTCTCACAGTCATTTGGTGCCCAACATCTTAACGATTCTCTCTCTCTTAGTAATGGTGCTGAGATTTCTATACCATACAGAAGAAGTCATCTTATCTGAGCCATGGATTCATCCTGAGAGCGAGTCAGTCCTGATCATGAGTGTGAGGCTAAAGGATGTATATTTGAGATTGTTACTGGCAGATTATGGTAAATAGTACTCAAAGTATCTCAGGAAATCTCCGAGGGCACATTTATATCTGAGTAAGATTTTGTTCCTCAATTTAAAACCGTAGACGTCGAGTTTTATTCTGTTTCATCCTGGCTTGTGTCTCCAGGGTGCAGAGTGTTCTGAACTTCACAGACTGACTTTCTGAAGATTGAACGTGTGTGTTCGTGTTAGCAGAAGCTACTCAATTCTGTGAATGAATCTAATACTTGTTAGTGGTGTTTGCTAAGGCAATATTATTGCTCAGGGCTGCTCAAATCTCTATAACTTTTGAACATTATTTCATAGAGACTTAGCAACCACCCAGAACACCTTAGCAACCACATAGCAATGATCTAAAAAACACCCTGACCAGCCTAGAAACTACATACAGTTGCAATGTCCTATCAACCACCCAGGTCGGTATAGCAGGACTATAAAAAATCAGCCAAAACACCCTAGCAACCACATAACAACATTTTACAAAGCATCCAGGCCAGTCAAGAAATGCATACAATAGCAGTGCCCTAGAAATCACACAAAAGACCCTAGCCCAACCACCGAAATACTGAGAACCATAGCAGCTGTATAACAACACACTGGCAACCACATACCAACACCCTAGCAACTACTCGGAACACCATAACAAACACATAGAAAGCCTGATACAGTAGCAACGCTCTGGAAACCACCTAGATCACCATATTAACTGCATGGCAAAAAACACCCGAATCAACCTAGCAACCACATAGCAACACTTTACAAATCACCCAGACTATCCTAGCAATCACATACAGTAGCAGAGCCCTAGCAACCATGCAAAACAACCTAGCAATCACATAGCAACACTCTACTTAGTCTCAGCCTCAGATGTCACGCCCACGTACCGTTGGCTGAGCGTCTGATGCATACAGCACACAAAATTGGAAACATTTCGGGAGTTTTGAAGTCGTCGTCTGATTGGTTGAATTATACAGGATTTCCGGGAGACATGTGTGTTGCGTTCTTTAATGTTCCGCCTGGAAACAAAGATGCCGTGACTCCAAACCCCCTCATGTTAGAAGAAAGCTATCATGTTTACAATTGTGACTTATCACTTATCAGGATCAACTAAATTGCTGGAAGTATGTGAAATATTTAAAGTTCGTGGCATAGAATCTTTAAAATACCTCTAAGAGTTTTACACACTGGTCTTTTATTGTGGGGACATTTCCACGCCCCTAAACATGACGAAACCGAAACCTGATTGGTTGCTTTATCTGTCAGTCATATGGCCTCTTGAGCGGTCCTTGCCATTCAAAGCGGCCAAGGTTCCCAGACCTTCTGCCATCAGTCTGAAGGCAACGCGAGACTACACTCTACACAGAACCCTGTAGTTACCTTATAGCGACATCCTGGCAACCACATACCAATGTCTTAGAAACTACAGAAAGCCCTAGCAACCACATAGCAACACCCTACAGACCACCCAGACCAGTCTAGCAACCACATGCAGTAGTAACGCCTTAGCAACCAAACAAAATAGCCTAGCAAACACATAGCAACAGTCGAAAAACTAGTCAGAACCCTCTAGCAACCATAAAGCAACATCTTGGCAACTACATACCAATGTTTTACAACCTACCTAGGACACCGTAGCAACTTCATAGCAACACCCTACACCCTACATTCCATCGTTACCAATAGACTTCAATGGAACTTGCGACCATAGTTAGCTAAAGATGCATTTGGGAAAAGCACCCCAGCCTAGCAACCACACACAGTTGCAGTACCCTTGCAACCACATAGAAACACTCTAAAACTACTCAGAACCCCTTACCAACCATATAGCAACACCCTGGCAACTACATACCAATGCTCTAGAAACTACACGCCAGCAACACACTAGCAACTACATAGCAACACAAACCAATTTGAACACCTTAGCAGCTACAATTTTTTTTTCTTTTTGATTACTTTTATGTGGCATCTCTGTATTTAACCTCTAAATTCACACCTGTGGTCCAATGATAAGAGCCAGCTGTGTATAACAACAGGGCGCAGCTAGCCTTTACCACACAAGTGAAAGAGAGAGCGGTAAAAACAGTGTTGAAAAAGAGCACCGCCACTCATTGAAATGCAGCAGTAGGGGTCCCATATAAACCCTGATGGCGAGTGGTGTGTGTGTGTGCTCGCCCCCGTTAAGGTTGAGCTCCAGACATGTAGCCTGGAGGAGGGAGTGTGTGTTCATGTGAATGTGTGTGTGTGTGTGAGCACTCTCAGCGTGAGGGCACCCCAGACTGGGTTTAATAAAGGCAGCAGCCACTGGCTCGCCCTGATTAGGATGGCAAAAATACCGGGTGAGCACACAGAGAGCACACCCCCATCTCCCCAGCAGCCCGTGGGTGGCCCACCACGCTACCAAAACAAATGCAGCTAGAGCTAGCATGAAAATACGTCCAGCTTTATTTTTGGACTCAGAATTGCTTTGATGTGCTTTTCATTTTCTCTGAAAATATTTAATTATTTGCTTGAGACCGCTGCACTGAAATATTCATGACAAATTCAGCTTGAAATCAAAAAACAGTTAAACCCAATTAGGTTAAGCTTTAAGTTTTTCATTAGCTGACATTATGAAACCTAGTATTGGTCGAATGGAAATAAAAACACCATGTTTGACTTTATTTGTCAGTTCGCTGGATCAGTTCTGCTGACTCTTATCTCAGTAAATGACACTTTTATGGGTTAATAGTTCCCCAGCTCCCTCCGTCCTGAGACCTCTGCACTGCAGATAACGTCTCACTGTTCTGGCACCTTACCAGCTCTAGGTACTCATGTAGTTTCAGGAGCGTACAGACGCAGTGTTAGATGAGATGAATGTCTCAATGTAAAGTGCAGAATTACCATTATAAACTGATTATTTAAATGTAGTGCTTCCAGCATCATTTTTTAAAAACTTTTTTCATTCATAATTTTACACATTTAGATTTTTCTATAATTTAGTTTTTTTGTTTTTTCAAACCTTAAGTTCACAATTGGTTATTTTAAGTCTCGTGTTTGTAAGTCTTCATTAACTATTAATTTCATTAAAAGAACCCGTGAATTGCACTACTAGTGTGTTTGTTTTTAAAACCTTTTCATTCATAATTTACATTTCATATTTTCTACAAGCTGAAGTACACAGTTCTCTGTTTGTTTTGATGTGGAATTGCAGTTCAGTAAGTGAGCCGGACGGTAATTTGGTTACCACAAATTATTTTTGACCAATTCATTTCATTACAAGAACCTACTCATACAAATAATTTGTTTGTGAATTGAACTGTGAATTGAATTGTTTTAAGTATGTAGAAAAAAAGATGTCATGATTAAATGATCTGATGAGTGGTCCTGAATTCAAAGTGGCTAAACCTTTTTTTTTTTTTTTTTTTAATTATATACACATTTATTGGAGTTTGTGAGTCTTCATCAAAGTTTTGTTTCATTAAAACCACCTGCTCATAGGTCATTTGTTTGTGAATTGAACTACTGGTCTGTTTGTTTTTGAAACTTTTTTCATTCATAATTTAAAACTTAATTTAAAACCAAATTACCCAGTTCTCTATTTATTTTGAAGCCATACTGCATTTCAGTAAGTGATTCAGGTGTTAATTCACTTACTACTCTGACAGATTCGTTGATTCAATTAGACAACTCTTTAGTTTGCAAGTCTTTTCATTACAAGAACTTGCTCATACAAATCATTTGTTTGTGAATGGAAATACAATAGTCTGTTTTTATGCTTAGCTAGCAAAGAGAAAAAGATGTTGAAGGAACACGTGTCATGATTTGGATTATCTGATGAGTGGTCCTGAATTCAAAGTGGCTGAAGTTTTTTTTTATTTTTTATGTGTTTTGTTTGTTTTCTCAAACCTTAAAGGGGTAGTCCATCCAAAAATAAAAATTCTGTCATTATTTACTCACCCTCATGTCTTTCCAAACCCATATGACTTTCTTTCCTCTGCAGGAAATAAAAATCAAGAACATTTCCATTAACTTCCATTGTATTTCAGTCCATACATTGGAAGTCAATAAGAACCAAACTGTATTAATTGCAAGAACCTGCTCTTAGGAATTATTTGTTTGTGATTTTAATTACACTAGTACACTAGTTTCCACTGTCTGTATTATCTGATGAGTGAATTCAAAGTGGCTAAAGTTTGGTTTTAGTGTTTAATGACATTAGTACTTCATAACAACTGTTTGCCTATCATAAAATGTAAAAGTCCTTTTAATGGCCCCTCTGCTTACAATTATATGAGCCCATTCTTTCACCTTTGAGGGATGGCAGTCTGGACAATCTTTCCCGAAAGAGTTGAGAGATGATAACTAAAGGTTAAAGACAAATAGCATTAAATGTTTCATTTAAACTAGCCCATTTTGTAAGATTAACCGATTAGCTCAGCATTTTGCGTCACACGGCCTCATCCAGAAAGTGTAGATGAAGAGATGTAAAAGTCTGGAGTTGCTCAGAGAGATCAGATTACATTTAAGAGTTTTCCCAACCTCATTTAGCTTTTGAAACAACTGAGGCAATTAGTTTAGAGAGTAATTGCTGTAAGTGTTCTGGCCATCTTTAGTAACAAAGATTTTACTGCGATTGGCATGTTGTCTGAAATAATGCAGTCAGAAATGTTATGTTCAGAATAAGAGCTGCTTCAGGTCCATCATCGCATCTGCATACAAGACATGACTGAAGTTTCCAAAAAACGCGCATAGTTTCTGCTGCAGATGAATGTTATGAAATATAACCTCCTCATGAAGATAATGCAGCATCATTAGACTCACTCCAGGGAATGTGAGTGTTCGGATGAACCTGTACCTTGTGGCTTAACTTTCCAATTCGATTTTATGCTCTAATTTCTAATATCTGGGTAGTTTGTTCCTCAGCCTACTTGCCAAATCCTCTGAGAGCTAAATTGATAGCATCCTTTGGCTTTGGGCCTTTAGGGCTGTGTCCGGGTTATGATCCAGACCTGCGAAGAGAGAGAAGGGGGAGAGATAACCCAGCCATGCCCTCCAGGATTTAGTGTGACTGGGGAGGGGAGAGAGGAAGAGGGGCTGGCACGGCAGAGGGGAGCGGGACGAGCCCGGAGGGAGCGCAGATCACCTCGCTGCTCAGCACTGTGAGCCTGTTTAGTATTCCTGTCACGTCAGCTGGAGGGAGCGGCATTAAATTGGAATCAGGCAGATTAGAGTCTAATATAGCCAGCTATTAAAGGCTGCAAATGAGAGTGGTGGGTTACAGCCGGAGCCTGGGCCCCTCACCCAGTCTCAAAGCCTCTCTCAGTCTCTCAAACATGCTCCGCAAGGAAAAAAACAACACATCTACACAGAAACACACATAGGATCGGATAGGTTAGGGCACTACTTTGGATACTATTTTGACAGTGTTTCTTGCATGCAACAACAAACACAGCACAAGCTAACATGTCAGTTTGTGAATGAATGACTCTTATGAACAGCATCTTTTTTCAATTAAAAAGAGTCAATTAAAAAGATTTCAGAAAGGTTTTGATAAGTTATATTGTTTGAATCAGATTCACTCATTCAGTGAATTATTCAGTGTCATTACTGAGTTTGCAACTGATTCCCTCATTGAACATATTCAAAATGAACCAGGAATTGTTATTTGTGATTAAAGATTTTTCTGTACTTTTTTCCCCACACTTTTCACCAAGGACACATTAAATTGATCAAAAGTGACAGTAACAACTCTTACATTCTTACAAAATAATTCAAATAATTGTTTCAATGCTACATTTTAAGCACCACAACTGTTAACATTGATAATAAACACCAAATTGACATATTAGAATAATTTCTAAAGGATCATGTGACACTGTGTACTGGCGTAATGACTTTTTAAAACATATTAAAATAAAACAATATTACTGCACTGAAAAAAATGTTTCATTCATCCATTAAAAAAGATTTAGGGCAAGTTATTTATTTTTCATTGGCTCAAATATAGATGTGAATCATTACCCTACATTTTTTTAATTGGATGAATGAAACATTTTTTTCAGTGTGTTTGTACTGTATTTTTCACTTAAATAAATGCAGCCTTGGTGAGCATACAGATACTTTTTATAACAACCTGAAAATCTTACCCACCCCAAATTTATACACATATATACAAATAATATGACTTATTTTTTCAAGGTGGAAATATTGTTCCAAAACACAGTGACATTTATATGGTATCAATGCAATCAGGATCACTACTATGACAGCATCAAATGGGAACTAAACCACTTCTAAACAACCATCTTTATTGAGCAATTCTGCAATTTTGTCAACATAATTATTCCCCAAAATATTTTAATTTATGATCTTACTGCTCCTTAGTTTTGGTAGTGTCTGGATATGATGCATAGGACATTAATTTAATCAGAGTTCTGCATGTCAGGCTAGACTTAGCTTTCAAGAGGCTGAGCTGAGTGAATTTTAGCTTTCATTAGGTCTGCTCTTCAGCAGAAACCTCTCTCTAGACAGACTTAAACCAGTGCAAACATATGAATTCTCTGATGATACAGGAAATGTTAATGCTGTTAACATGACAAATGTCAACTTGCTAGAAGAAACCTTTAGACGGAGCTTATGCCTACAATCAGATGAAGATGACAAAGATTATATTCAGCTGCTGGGTATTGTCATCTGTCCTGCCTGAAGCAAAGAAACTGGTTATTTTCTGGTTAACTTATTAAATACTGGTATACTGCTTATTACATACTGTGCAGTATATACTCTGAACTGATCCTACAGATCATGTGAAACATTATGGTGTTTGAAAGGATATACACTACCGTTTAAAAGTTTGGAGTTGGTAATTTAAAAAAAAAATGTTTCTGAAAGAAGTCTCTTATGCTCACCAAGGATGCATTTATTTGATCAAAAATATAGTAAAAACTGTGAAATATTATTACAATTTAAAATAAGTGTGTTCTATTTTAATATGTGTTAAAAGCTGAATTTTCAGGAGCCATTACTCCAGTCTTCAGTGTCACATGAAATCTTTCTAACATGCTGATTTGGTTCTCAAAAAAATATGTCTTATTATTATCAGTGTTGAAAACAGTTGTGCTGCTTAATATGTTTGTTGAAACTATTGTACTTCTTTCAGGTTTCTTTCATGAATAGAAAGTTAAACAGAAATCTGAACCTTATCTGAAATAGAATTGTTTTGTATCAATGTAAAAGTCTTTGATCATTTTTTAACAGTAGTGCATATTTCAAAATGTAGTATTATACAGTGTTTTCACAACCTGTTGACATAGATGTGTTGACTTGTGTCTATTGAGTATAGCAATCTATTTATCTCTTTGGAAGTAAATCATTATTTTGAATTTTGACTCCAATTGTGTGTAAAAAAAATTTTTTTTATTGCTGTTTGATCAATTAATGAGTCAAGAGGGAATGTAAAAAAAAAAACTTGATTTTGAAAGGATATGTCAAGCGCATGGCATTATGGGATGCAGTAATTCACACAGTGTGCTGTAGTTGTACAGCTCTCATTTTGGCAAGTCATTTGGGACTTTTTACATTTGCATACTGTGCACAGTTTACTGCATATTCTGCATACTATAAAAAATAATAATAGTTTGCCATCTCTTTCTGTGTCCTGCAGGCATCCTCTTTTTCCTCTTCTGGCATTGCTGTTTGAGAAGTGCGAACAAGCCACGCAGGGATCAGAATGCATCACCTCCGCCAGCTTTGACGTTGACATTGAGAACTTCGTCCACCAGCAAGAGCAGGACCACAAGCCTTTCTTCAGCGAGGACCCTGAACTAGACAACCTGGTTAGCGCTCATCAGGCTCTTGTTGCTTAATTTGTATCACTTGCCGTTCTTCTAATTTCAGCTCTTTACCTGCTCTTAAAAACCTGTTTACTTCTTTTATATCTAAATTAAACATCTGCACTACCCTCTGCTGGCATATTTGCACTTTATACATCTTTTAAGGTACTTTAATTATTCAAATATAATTAAAACAGGCTAGAAATACGACATTAAATAACATTTTGTTGAAAATAAGAAGTCAGAAGTATTAGTCACAATGACTCTCACCCACCCTTTGTCCATTGCTCTTTTTTCCGTCTTTTGTTCTCGTTTCCTTTAACTCTCCCCCTCATATTCATCATCTCTCATCATCTTGCTCTGCAAGACAGTTAACAGTAATTAGAAATTAAGGGAAGGAGAAGGAAAAAGGTCACTGTTCATCATTACCGGGGCGCTCGGCCGACTAGCACTGCTCAGTCAATTAACTCTGCATCTGTGTGCTTTACGACACACTGGTCACACACGGGTCTTCCGTTCTCTAACTCTTCACCACGACAGTTATAGCGCCCGCGCTGCGCTTCGTTCTCACCTCCGAGAGATGGCACTGATCCCTGATTAAATGAGCTGCAGTAATTGGCAGATTTATCTCCTCCTTGGCAAAGCATTTTTTAGCCCATTTGGTCGTCCTTGAGTTCTGACTTTGGACTGTGAATGTTTGAATGGGTAGTTGGAACAGAAAGTTCAGTCTCGTCCAACTGTATCAGCAGAACTCGAAAATGTTTGTAGCATTAACAATGCAAGTAGGCAAATAGTGGCAGGGAGGGCTGGCTAGGGAACCTCAAAAACTGTGGGAAAAAAGTGAGAAAAACACTTCTGCTTTTCTTTTTAGTGAAGTGATTGTAGTTTATTTAAAGGAATAATTCACTTACAATGGATTTTTTTATTTAATCACACTAATGTAGTTTCAGATCCATATAATATTCTTTCTTCCATGAATTGAGTTATTTTCCAGAATGTCCTGGCTGCTCTTTTTCATACAGTGAATGGTAAAAAAGCACTATGAACATTTAACAAAAGGTGCACAATACAGTATATAGGTCTTCAGAGTTCATATTATAGCTTAGTTTGAGGACCTGATAAAAAAAAATAATAATGTAAAATAATATCTTTAAAAATTATTACCTGTAACAATGACATTGAAATGTATGCATTATTATCCTTTTATTTATGTATTTATTTATTTATGTATTTGTTTGATTATTTCTTTATTTTAAATGCCAATGGGTATTGTACTGACTGTATTTTCTCACTTTGCTCGTTTTGATGTTGTATCTTTAATTTCATTTTTATTGCTGGCATCTTGCAAAATTATTGTGGCCAGTCTTGATATTGTTAATTATCATTAAAACTACTAAAAATAGTTTCTGGTAATTTAAATAAAGCTGAAATAAAATAAAATATAAATATTAGAAATAAAACTTAAAAACTTTGCCTTGCCTTGGCAACTACCTGAAATAAGTTGAAGTGCTAAAATTGGTAAAACTAAAACTGAAATAATAATAAACTGAAGCTAAATATGAATATATTTAAAAAGCTGATTAAAATGACAAAAGCACATAACAAAAATGTTTACATTTAAAATGAAAATGGTAAATATTCAAAATAGGCATAGATACTATAATAATATAAATAATACTAAAATAGCATTGGTTTAGACCACTCTAATGCAAGAATTTGTCATAAACTGATTCCTGTATCTACTTTTGTGTTGATGTAGATGGTGAAGGCGATCCAGGTGTTGCGGATCCACCTGCTGGAGCTGGAGAAGGTGAACGAGCTCTGTAAAGACTTCTGCAACCGTTACATCACCTGCCTCAAGACCAAGATGCACAGTGACAATCTGCTACGGAACGACCTGGGCGGCCCGTATTCACCATCACAGACCAATCTTGGCCTGCAGCAGGTCACTCACAAATACAATTTCCCTAGACCTTCAGTCTGAAGGCTAAAGGTTGTTTCTAACACATAAACACAGTGTCATATGAATGCACACACTCTCACGCCAGTAACATTTACACTTGCACGAACACAAGCTCCTCTCCCGGGGATGCAAAAGGTCACATCTGGCTTGCCCTCGCTGTGTTCTTGCTGAACTTTGCTGACCTCTGCGTGAGAAGACTTAAAGTACACACTTTTTTTGGACGTTTCATCTAGAGCAGTCAGTCGATCTCGCTGTTCCTGCTGAACTTTGCTGACCTCTGCGTGAGAAGACTTAAAGTACACACTTTTTTTGGACGTTTCATCTAGAGCAGTCAGTCGATTGTAATGAAATTAAAATGCCCATCAAATGACCAAATTAATCAGAATTAATAATATACATTACCGTTCAAAAGTTTGAGGTCAGTAAGATTAAGTTTAAGAAGTTAGATTTTACTAATGATACATTAAATTGATCAAAAGACAGTAACAGTAAAGACATTTCTAATGTTACAAAAGATTTCTTTCAAATAAATGTTGTTCTTTTGAATGTTGTATTCATCATAGAATCCTGAAAAAATGTATCACAAAAATATTAAGCAGCACAAATATTTAAATATATATAATTGTGTTTATTTTTATCGGGTTATATATATATATATATAAATATATATTTAACAATTCATTATTTTTTACACATACTAAACAGGCATAATTAATTGTGGACATTTTTATTGTGTTATTTTTTATACATATATTTAAATAGTTTTTTTTTTAAACTATTAATTATTTTTTAATCATACTAAACTAACGTGTTAAATTGGCAGCCTACCAAATTTCTTTTCGCAAGAAATTGAAATGTGGACACTAACCAGTGTTTCGTTCTCCTCTTATAGGACCTGCTTCAGAACTCATCCCCATCGCTCACCTCTGTCTCCAGCACGGTAAACCCCTCTGGGATTGTGGTCCCTGCCGGTTCACTGCAACAGAACAACGTTGCCATGACCACTATCAACTCTCAGGTGGTCTCAGGTGAGGAGGCCAATCATCAGTCCCTTTTGCTTGCTATAAATTCAGAGATCTCAGCTTTCAGAACAGCTTTCCTTTCCAAATTCGTGACATCTGGTGGAAGCAAATACGGACTTCCATGTAATGCACATTATCTACATTTATGTAGCTCTTTCTTTACTAATTTTCTCTCTTTACAGCCGTCTCACACAGAACAGTACTTTCATACTGTGAATAAAAAACAACTAATTACTGTGAAATCAAGCTAATTAGCAGCAAAACAAAAACTCCTTGTTCTCCTCTTTAGCAGTTAGGAAGGAATACCCTTTAGTTTTATTTTGGCGCGGTGAAAGGGAGGTGAAATGGTTTGTTTTTGTGCTGCAGTGTAATTACAGTATGTTTTCAACAGGCAGGGAAAGTCTGTGTTAACCACGCTCCTGTGTCTGTGACTGATTCCCACAGGTGGGACGCTGTATCAACCGGTGGCAATGCTTACCTCACAGGGACAGGTGTTGACCCAGGGGTTACCACAGGGAACCATCCAAATCCAAAACAATCAGGTGAGAGCAGCCGCTCGACAGACAACACTTGCTCACAGCACTGTATCTTCACAAATACTGAAGCTGTAGAATTCTGCTGAATTATTTCTAGACTACAGCACCATGTCTACAACACTGAACTGCTGCTGTTGCAAAGAAGCAAAAGAAGTTTTCTGACATGCTATTCCATCCACTTTATATTTTCTGTCTATATTAAATATTTAAATATATATATATAGATTTTTAAATTATACATAGTACATAAATATTATTTGTTATGCATTTACATGGCTTCAGACACTTATAGTTTTATATATTTTGATGCCTACAAAAAATGATGACTCTTTTTGAGGCCTGTTAATTTAGAGCAGCACTGGCTTTTATTCATGAAACACAAGCAGAACAAATTTCTGTGAAATTAATTCATAAATCTGTTCATACATTAATTGCCCCATTAAGAGAATGCAACAATTTATGTAAGAATGGTTTTACATAAGATTATGATTTTTTTTCTCTTGCTCATCTCAATAAGGCCCAAAATGGGGGGCCTTATTGCAAAAATTTTAATAATTTTAATTTATTAAAATTATTTACAATTAATTCTAATTCTAAATTTTCATTTCTGTTACAATAACTTAATTAATTATTATATCATTGTGTTTATTATTAAATAAAAGAAACAATGTATTTGAAATTATATATATATATATATATATGAATTTTCTATGTATTTATGTACATGAATATTATGAATTGCTTTTGTTCCTCTTTCATTACTAGCTTTTTGTTTTAGAAACAATTTATTTAAAATGATATAGTAAAATGATATAAAAAGATATAATTTATTTAAAATGATATATTTGTTCCTCCTTTATTACTTTTTTTTTTTTGGTGTTTTTTTTATTGATGAAATCAAAGTTCAAGCTGATTGGTCTATTTGTTAGCAACCACCCTGAGGTGACATTCCACATCAATACTTGCCGTGTAGTTAAGATCATGATGCGTTTGTTCACTTCAAGTGCAGATATATTGCAAGTTATTTAGGAATTCTAGAACTGTTAGTTTTTATTTTAATGCCGTCAACTATGAGTCAGGTGAGTTGGGGTTTGATAGACAGCTGGAGCCTGTGTGGATACCCAACTTTAGGCCGAGGCGCTTCACCACACGCAGGCTGGGAATAGAGTTCCGCCCGTAGCTACATCTCTGATAAGCTTTCAGTAATAATACCCCTGCATGAAGCCTCCAATTAATTCACCCTGCTTCCTGAATCACACACTTACACACTCTCCCCCCGTTAGTGTGTGTGTGTGTGTGTAGTTTGAGTACAGGAATGGGGAAAGAACCACATGACACCCAGCTGCAAATGTAATGAGGAGGTTGTTTTTAGAGCTTGATTATTATTTATTTATTTAAAAATTTTAAGATCAGTGGGGAGCTGCTGCTTTTTATGGCTTTCAGTGGCAATGGTAGCATGAAATTAATTATCCTTATTTTCAAAGTGGAAATGTTAATTTTTCCTTTTTTTTCTTTTATTCATTTATTTATTCGCACACGGAGCTCTCGCAGATTATGCATCTTAAACTTCTCTGAAATGTTAATATGCCAGTCTCAGAGTGGCGTAAACCAAAAGAAAATAGTTAATTTAGCATGCATCCATTAAAACTCTTTTGCATTTTCGCTCGCCTTACATTAATCGTACTTCAGAGCATATAATAAGTTTGATGAAAAGAGAAAAATTGACTGCATTTTCCGTAGCTCTTTTACTTGAGTAAAGGCTTCAGTAAATGTACCCTCCTTGGCTTTAATTTTAGGTATCATTACTCCCATTGCGTTGCTATGGTGACTGAAGGCTTTCTTGCCCCTGCCAAAGAAATGGTGACTGGCGAACTCTCTTTGTTTCCGTGGCAACTACCCCTCCTTTCTCCCCCACTCACTTTCTCATCTCTCTTCCTTCCAAGGTGAACCTGGACTTGTCCTCACTCTTGGACGGCGATGACAGGAAATCAAAAAACAAAAGAGGCGTCCTTCCCAAACATGCCACAAACATTATGCGTTCCTGGCTCTTCCAGCATCTCATGGTGAGAATTTCTTCTTTACATGATTGCCCTACAAACCAAAGGGAGGCTTGGGGAGTTTAAAATGCACTTAATTTCAATCATATCTGGTTCTTAATTTCATTAGAACTTACATAGATAAATATAAACATGGACATTTACTCAAAACGACTAAAAATAAAGGTATACCATTTAAATAATATCGTATAATACATTTTTTTGGTTTTCCAGCATCCTTATCCTACAGAAGACGAGAAAAGACAGATCGCAGCACAAACAAATCTTACTTTATTACAGGTGAACAACTGGTAAGGACGACTGGTTTGTTGCACTAGTATTTTTACGGTGTAATTCACAGCAAAATGGCGCCATCTAATGGCCACAAACAGAATCACAAAACTTGTTTAATATTTGCATGTAGTATCTAGCAAAAATCCTGGTATATGTCTTATCCGCATCATTTTTCTCTCTCTCCTGTCTTTTGAAAGGTTTATCAATGCCCGCAGGCGTATACTGCAGCCCATGCTGGATGCCAGTAATCCTGACCCTGCTCCCAAAGCCAAGAAGATGAAATCTCAGCACAGACCCACACAGCGCTTCTGGCCCGACTCCATTGTAGCTGGAGTCCTGCAGACACACGGATCCCACTCCACAAACAATTCAGACAGTCAGTAATATGAACACATTCTCTAGTCAAGTCAAGTCAAGTCAAGTCAAGTAACCTTTTTTATGTACCGCTTTATACAATACAGATTGTTTCAAAGCAGCTTTACTGTAATAAACAGGTGATGCAGACCTCATCAAATATGAGACAATTTCAGAATTCAATGACAACAATAGTGTCATTATTCAACTCAAGTCGGTTGGTTTAATTAAGTTCAATAACTACAAATTCATCCATTATAAAACAAGTTCAATTCAGCTATAAGAAAATATTCAATTCAGCTCTAAGTTCTACAGAAGACAATAGTATCATTATTCAGAACGAGTCAGTTAAATTGTATTCTCAGTTCAATTTAGTTCTCTAATGACAGATAGTACTAACATATATATTGAATAATAAATATTAATTATTAAATGATTAATTTAGAGATTTAAAAAATCAATTCGTCTTCAAAGTTGAATATATAATGTCCACTTACTAAATTTCCATTAGATTTTAATAATTTCTGTCACTTTTTCAGACTTGAAAAGGAATGGGAGTTATAGTTTATGCAGTGAATATACTATACATAATACATTATCTTTTACATGTAATACATTATATTTATTATGCACTTCCATTTAAAAATGTGGGTTTGTAGTATTTTTTGGAAGTAAATAAAAAAAATGATTAAAAATAATAATATAATAATATAATATAATAATATAATAATATAAATAATAAGAAATATAATTGATGTTTCATTTATAATTTAATTTATAATGTTACAAGATTTCTATTTCAAATAAATGCTGTTCTTTTGAAATTTCTATTCATTTCTATTCTATTCATTGTAATTGTGATATTTAGCAGTATAATGGTTTTACACAATATTATTAAAAAAAAGCCTTTTTGAGCATAAAAGAGGGGTCTTTCAATAACATACAGTTTTTTTATCCATCACAAATTTTTGAATGGTAGTGTAGTGTGTGTGTGTATATATATATATATATATATATATATATATATATATATATATATATATATATATATATATATATATATATATATATATATATATATATATATATATATATATATATATATATATATATATATATATATATATATATATATATATATATATATATATATATATATATATATATATATATATATATATATATATCAGAAAAAAGTTTTTTGTCAGATGTTTTGCAATTGAGTATATATGTATTTGTGTTTCTGTGTGTATGTTTGTCAGATTCTCTGGGCATGGACGGCCTGCAGCCTCTGTCCTCAGACTCCGCCACACTGGCGATGCAGCATGCCATGCTGGGAGGAACTGAGGATTCCATGGATGGCACAGAGGAGGAGGACGACGAAGAGGAGGAAGAGGAGGGAATCGACGAGGAGGAAGATGAAGAAGAGGATGAAGAAAGCGAGGGAGGCAGACAGATGTCTCGGAGAGATCTGGGCCTCAACCACAACGAAGGACTTGAATAAAGGATCAGATCGATGAAATTGACAAAATTGGCTTAACTCTTACTCATCCCCATGGCAACACATCTCAACACCACCTGAAGGTTTCCAGTGGACACTAAGTGCCACGGAACATCCAATGAGAATGAAGAGGAGCGGCCTGTTATGGACTCGAGGAATGAATAAAGTTCATGTTAAAGTGAGAATCTGAAGGAGGACAGAACATTGTGAAAAGAACGTACTGTATATTGGGCCGTTAGCCAAGCGCTCATGCTACTCTCATGCATATAATCCATTTAAGCCTTACTTTGTTTAATATGTCTCTTTGGTTCTCAGGTGTCTTTAGCATGACATAATGTCTACCCTCTTACAGTCATATTGATAACCATGCAATGAGTGGATGTTTTAGGCATGTTTCTTTCTTTCTTTTTCTTTTTGTAGAATTAACAAAATATTCAGTCTAAAAAATAAACAATCTAAATGCCTGACAGCACAATGTATGTACATTTGATAGTGATGCATTTTACCCAGACACTTCTTATTTATTTTCGAAACTGTCAGAAGGCAGTGGTACAATCAACAAGGATGCTGTCCGCTGAATGCCTGCTATTCACCGGCTGAGTCAAAAACATCAGCCTTGTTCAAAACAAACGCATGTCGAGAGAGCATTTCTTACGTGTACGGAACAAAACTCTCGTGCCCTTCCGAAACTGTAGGACCTACAAATGACGTTTACTGAAGAAAACTGCAGGAAAAAAAGACATATTTACAGGTGCGTATCACACCCTGAAACGCCCCTCTTTATTTTATGTGAAGGACGAAAAACAAAAACTGTGAAGAGCTTCTCAGCTTACTGTGTCTACAGATTTAATCACCTGTTTCTGATGTGATGTTTAGAAAAGACAGGATGTTTCTGAATGTTATTGCAGTTGGTCTTTGTGAAGTACATGCTTCTCATTATCCTTTTCTTGGTTGTTTTTTTAAATGGTTCTTCCAGAGCAAGTGATGATAGGGGAGCTTTTTAATTATTTGTTTGTATACATTGTTCTCATAATCTATTGTGTTTCAGTAGACCATTTTTGATAATTAAAAAACTATGACTCTGGTAGACCTGGGTGTCAATTTGCAAACTAATATATAGTTACTACAAATTAATTCATGTGAATTGTTGCTAAATGATTATATTCAAACTAAAACAATTAAAAAAAGGTCTTCATTGAAACTGAGCTTAAATAAGATAAATTCTATATATATATATATATATATATATATAAAAAAAATCTACACTTGTAAAAGTTGAAGCACTAAACTAAAACTAAAATAAAAAACATGTAAATAATGAACAGAGATATCAAAAGCAGAAAATGACACAAAAAAACCCGATAAAAATAAAAGCTAATTCAAGATGAATAAAAACTATAGTAGTATATAGCACAAATAACTACCTTGTGACAAAACAGAAACAAATATATTCAAAGAACTCATGGTGCAGGAATATTTTCTTGATATGTTTATATATATATATAATTTTTAGATTTAGATGTCCAGAGCAGGTACCATAATATTCCCAGAAATAATACACAAGCATAATTTTCCATTTTGTCGATGTTGGTTTAGGGGCAACACAAGGATTGCAGAATACATATCTAGACCCAAGGCCTGGAATATTACTTATATCTCAATGTTACTCTGGTCATAATTTTTGTAACCTAAATAGCTATGACCTTAAGGGAAAGTTAGATTTTATAAAAAGCTCTAGCTGTGAATAAAAATAAAACCTCGTGATTTTCTGCAAAAATTTTTTTAAACCTATTCAAGGCCACTGGCAACTACAGTTGCCAAAGTCTCCACTCTTTTTCCGTCTTTTTTATTTTATTGTGAATATTTTTAGGTGATTTTAGATGTTATAAAACACTTTCATATGAGCAGTCAACTTGCTGGATACTATGTCATGTGCAGGTGTTTAATTCATGTGGCCATTTCTGGACGTTTACTCGGATTGCAAACTTCTTAATCTGAATTTTCGCATAGGTTTCTACAAAAGTTATGCTTACAAGCTGCACGCTACGTTCAAATGAACATCCTCAACGCATGAATGGGTTAAACAACACACTGAGTAGCTCTAAACTTTGTGAAGGTCTGTATGCATCTGAAATAACAGTGTTTGTGGCAGTCTTGTACATGCTCTCTTGAGGCAGGGCTGTTCAGGGCCAGAGAGTATAAATAACCTGGGAAATGACAGAGGCAAGAAAAGCCACATAGCCGGGTATATTTGAAGTGGACTGGTGCCACAGGGCTGATGAGCACGTTTAGGGAATTCAGTAGATCTGCAGTCCATCTCCACCTTCTCTCCCTCTCTCTGCTTTTCCCCCAGCAGGCTCAAAAGTCCTCTCTAACTCTTTTAATTACCCCATAACCCAGCCCAGTACAGCCTCTCATTTTGCTCAGACCTCCTCCAGTACTTAAGACCCGCGCCAGCATCCCTCTCCTCTCCAGCCTCAGGACCAGTTTACTGCTGGATTGATCCACAATACAGACTTCTACTGGACTGGGAATTCATAAGGTACTGTAATTGTACAAAAATAAGTTTGTTTGTTTTTTTCCACTCTTAACATATGTTAAGACCCTGCATCATTCTAAACCATATAATGACAAATTTTCCTCAATGCTTCATACCTTACAACCTAAAGAAATTAATCCTGGATATTTCAGGTTTCACACTGTACATTTGTACATTGCTTTTATTTGCATGTTTTGCACTTTTCTTTTCACATTTTGCCTTGTCAGTAGCATTGAACTGGACGATTACAGGACGCTTCCTGTTTAACATTCAAATTCATTTTTAAGTTCTTAATTGCATATTGATTTGACAAATACATCAACGGCGTGTGTTGCTGATGTTGGGCTTATATATTCCTTACCGTGCCATCAAATTTGTCCTGAATAGATTTTCGGACCACAGTTGTAAGACCAAAACTCTTCTTCACTCCAGTTCATTTGTTTTCTGTTTGAAGATGGAAGACATAATTACTGTTTAATGGAATAATTTCATAGAAGGCTTAATTTGATACTTTATCATGCAAGACTAATCATTCATTATATGTGTTCTTGTATCGCTTGCTATTAAACCGCATCATCAAAATGCTATTTGATAAGAAAAGGTGTTCCTTATACATTCATGTTGATGTTAATGGACATATTTTGTGTAAAATGTCTATATGAATAACAGCACAGATGATTCAACGACTGTTAACCAAAACATATCTTTGTCCTTTTCTGTTGCCGTCCACAGTTGCCAGCATGTCTATCGCCAACACGGCCGCCCAGGCGATGCTCTCTGATGCCCTGTTGAGGGATAGTAATGGGGACAATCGCATTCGACACCTGGAGCTGGATTTGCCATTGGATAAAGTCATCAAGTTTGTTTCTGTGGGCCTGCCGCTCCTTCTGGTGTCCATGGCCTTTGCCAGAGAGATTTCTATCGGTTAGCAGCTCTTTTTTCTCCTTATGTGTATGCGCGAGAATCACAGGACATCAGAGCAGCACCAGCACTGCAGTAATTTCGCAAGCCCTTGAGTTAATTGACTGACCATTAGCTTGAGGGCTGGGCTGATGGAACGCTCGATGTAATTAATGTTCATCTGAGGTGACAGCACTATCTACATTGCTTAGGAAGGGAAACCGTGGTGAAATATGAGAATTAAGCATCTGCTAATGATTATTAGCAATTTATATGACATCGCAAACCAAATGGAGTTGCTTTCAGGGGAGAAACCTTTAGTGACTAGATTGGCATGAGTGTCAATTGCTGGCTATAAATGCCACTAACTTGAGCTTTCCTGCCATCAGTGCATTGGAAAGAACTGTCTGTTTTGTGTAGGCAGTTGAATTTGAGGTTGCAATCAGTTCCTCTGGAGCTGGTCTGCAATCAGCTCACACAGATGTTAATTGGCATGAGGATGATTAAGAGAGACGTGTAGAGATGACAAGGGTCTGTAATTACAGTCAGTCTGCTCTTTCCCAGCTCTCTATTTCAGACTAACGAGAAGATATGCTAATTAAACTGAGACGTGCAAGGCAAGCAGACTGATTCTCCCTGCCTCTGATAGTGGTCTGGCAACATTTTGGTTAGGATACATCAACAAACTTTACAGTGGAAGGAACATTTTGTCACATGCTAATACAGTTTACAAAAAAAGAATGCAGGATAATATATTAGGAGCAAAAAGTCTAGTAGCTTTTTTATTACATTTTATTGTCTAATCAACGTAACAAAAAACCTGATGATCATGTTATCTAGCATTTGTGAACCATCATCATAGTTTTCATAGTAATCAGATAGATGATAGATAGATAGATAGATAGATAGATAGATTGATTGATAGATCCTGCAGAATCTTTAGCTATTAATGTATATTAATGTATATAATAATTATATTACATTATATATTGATTTTCAGTGTGGTCTCAGAGATTTTGAGGCCAATGTATATTTGTTTGCATAAATAGATTAAAATGGAAGCTTTTAGGTATTTAGCTATTTAGCTATTTAGCTTCGATGTATATGAATATCTCTCCTGGTTTGAAGCAATTTGTTATCATATAATTTGCAAAGATGTCCGGTGGAGCTCAGTTATCCATAATAGTCGTGGGTTGGGGCATGTTGTGTTCAGTCAGTAAATTGGAGGCTGGCTGTAGGTTTTGGAGGGTGACACAGATGTTTAAGTTGTCTATATAAAGTAGGGCTTGGCCTCCTCTCAGCAGCTGGGTCACACCCTCTCGCCCAGGCAGCTCTCCACAGAAGGGTGTTTCCTGGCTGCCTTGGTGGTTTCGCCATCTGTATCCCTGGAAAAGATCTAGCATTATTACAGACATGCCATCCAGATTCTCCACTTAAACAGCATCAAGTGATGCTACTGTCGTTTATGTCTCAGCATGTTCATTTTCTCTGTTTCTCCTCCCAGGCCCACAGATTAGCTGCTTTCCTCCCAACAACTTCACAATAAAGCAGGCAGCATATGTGGATACGTACTGCTGGGACTCTCTCATGCACCATGAGTTTGACACGGATGGGAACTTAGAAGAACGTTCACTGTGGGTACATAAAGTGAGTAAAAACATTCAGAAAATACATCACAAATGAGATTTTTCAGTGTCTCAGCTGTTGCTCCTAGACAACATCATAAAATGGAAAGCAAATGGAAACTTTTCTTTAAGTCTCTTGCTTTTCAAGAGAAAAACAAGATTTTATATGGAGTTTTAGAAGATCTGAAACTGTAAACTGATCTGCCAAGATCTAGTCTGCAATTAAAAGCCAGGAGTTTAAATATGAACTTGAATATGAACTATGACAAAATCAGAGTTTTATATCTCCTAATTTTACCTTGTCAACAATTGTCTCATTTGTGTCATTTTAATTCTATCATACATTTGAGACAAATCTGAGAGATTAATAATTATAAAAAGTTGTATAAATAAATAAATGTATTATTTTTATTGAATAGGTAAATACATTTACATTTACATTTAGTCATTTAGCAGACTCTTTTATCCAAAGCAACTTACAAATGAGGACAATAGAAGCAATCAAAACTAACAAAAGAGCAACAATACGTAAGTGCAAATGACATGTCTCGGTTATTGAGTTGGGCAGGTCAATCCACCAAGAGGGAACAGATTATGAAAAAGTCAGTGAAAGTGATTTTGTGCCTCTTTGAGATGGCACAATAATGCATCGTTGACTTCTAGAGGGCACATAACTCTGAAGTAATGAATTTAGGTAAAGGGGTGCAGAGCCAGTGATGGTTTTGTAGGTAAACATTAATGCCTTGAATTTTATGCGAGCAGCTACTGGTAGCCAGTGCAAATCGATGAACAGAGGTGTGACGTGGGTTCTTTTCGGCTCATTAAAGATTAATCTTGCAGCGGCATTTTGGATTAATTGTAGAGGTTTGATAGAAGTGGCTGGAAGACCTGCCAAGAGATCATTGCAATAGACCAGCCTGGATAGAACAAGAGCCTGTAGCAGTGATATGAAAAGCCATGTTTCTGAATGACAGAACCTAGTGATGCCATGTAGACAGAGAAGAGAAGTGGTCCAAGTACTGAGCCCTGAGGCACCCCAGTAGCTAGATGTTGCAACTTGGACACCTCACCTCTCCAATATAATGACTTGGTTGCTTTCCAGGAGGTTGTTCTGTGTGAGAAAAGCAGAGACTTAAAAATAAATAAATATTAATATTATAAATCAATACGTAAATAATATATAACATTTATTGAATATGTAAATAAATGTAAATACATATTAATACATATATTCTAAATAAAAAATAATATTTTATTTAATAAATAAATAAGTGATATGTATAAATAAATAAATGTTACTATTGTACTCTGTCATAAAATCTACAGTAAACCATTCTTCTCATGATGGGACTGGTTTTGGTCTTGCTTGTGCAGATGTTTCCATACTCCTTATTGGTCATGGCCATGATGATGTACCTGCCGACTCTGATTTGGTGGTATCTAGCCGTGCCCAGCCTGACCTCTGACCTGTTTTTCATCATCGACGAGCTGGACAAGTCTTACAACCGCTCTGTATGCCTGGCTCAGAGCATCCTGGACCTAAAACAGCAATCAGAAAATCCACTGCAGTTTCAGGCTGAGCTTGAGAGGTATATGCAAATCATACATCTTATTTTAAAGAAGTATTTTTTGTTTTTCAGATATTGAACAGAAAATCGTTTTATTTTTGTCTGTTTAGAGCCAAGCGTAAGCGTTACTTTGAGTACCCCCTGTTGGAGAGATACATGCAGTGCAAGCATGGTTCCTACTTCTTGGTTAGCATGCTCTTCCTGCGAGGCTTCCTGCTCCTGACCTTCATGTCCGCCTCGTGCCTCTACCTGATCTACTTCCACTTCTCCACCTTTCTACAAGACGAATTCAGTTGCTTTGTGCGCACCGGCCTCCTCCGTGACCAGCCCTGGGTGCCTGAGCTAGTTCAGTGTAAAATGACTGGTCTACTTGTGTTTCAGGTCATTAGCGTAGCTAACGGTGCTGTCTATGTGCTGCTAGCTCCTATTGTTCTCTTTAGCCTGCTGCGTTTGTTCTGTTGGGACACAACCTTCCTCTCCCTTTATGAGGTGCTGCCCGGATTGGGGCTCATGAGTGGTCAGAAACTGGGCTGCCCGCTTAACGATCTCAACGTGCTGCTTCTCTTCCTGCGCGCCAATGTAGCACAGCTGCGATCGTACAGCCGCCTGAGGGCCGTTTGCTCTCTTGCGCCTCCTCGACTGAAGGGTGCTAAGGGCGTGCTGATGGGGGAACAGGCCGAAGAGGCGGCAGAGGCTGCCGAGGAGCTCGAGCAGGAGATTAGAGAGGCCAGAGAGGAAGGCAAACTCAATCTAGTAGACATCATGACTGTGCTGGGAGCAGCCAGAGGAAACGCAGTGAACTGTCCAGAGCAGCGCCCTCTTGTGGAACAAGACATGACGCTTGGTACAGTCACTCTCATTTATATACTTAAACGCATCCTGCTCGTTGGTATTTTCGTGGCTGTCATATGGGACGTTCAGAAAATCATCAAAGTGACATAAATTTATGATATATGATGTTGGAAACCATTTGTGTCCCCTACTGTATGTGTAAACATCATTTTATTTTGTGTGAAGAGATAATGTGCAAAAAATGAACCATATATAGCATTTAAATATGAGTCTGCTTCTCAAAGCACATTGTATGTGTTTATTAAAAAATATGGCTAATTTTTAAATATTTTTACCATATTTCCATGACCAAGTTTACTGAATTCCACAGCTTTAAAATCAGTGAAAAAAGTCTAATAGGCCTAATTCATACCACTTTTCTGGAAGTCTGGGCAATCGTTGCTAATATATCTCACAAAAATTGTACATATAAAACAATGTTATCTGTTCTAAAGGAGGCTTTAAAGAAAAACAATTCTTCATAAGTTCTAGCAGCCGTATTGTGCTCTTTATTTTACAAAAGTTTTTCGCACTTAACATCAGGTTTTTAACCCAAAATTAATGCCCCTAACAGCACTCTCTGTCTCTTTACAGAGCCTAACCACCAGGGGTACCATGAGTTGAAGGAGACTACAGCATGTTGTTTTGCCTAAAGCACCAGCCAATGGACTGAAGCAGCACAGTCAGACTCTAGAGGGCCCTGTAGAACAGCTAAACCTCTGAGATGAAGTAAAGATGAAGATAGACTAGAACACCCAATAGCTAGAACTCCTTTTTTATATTCCAGAATCACAACAATATCTGGATTTAAAATAATTCTTATGAATTTCTTACACAAATCACCTCAGGAATAAAAACTTAAAGTCTGTACTGACAATTTGAAAAAAGCCTCCAATAGTTAGCCTTCTTAAACTTGAGCATTTTTATATCTTTATTTATTCTTTTCATTCTTATTATCTGATGTTTGTGGATTCCATACTTCTTTGAAAACTGGATCTTTACTTGACGTTTTGTTCTCTTTTGTAAGTAGGTGAAATAAAATTTGTTTATATTTGTGTTTTCTTTGTTAACTTCCACATTACTGTTCAAAAGTTTGAGGTCAGATAAATAAATCATGGTTTCCAAAAAATATAAAGCATTGATAATATTGGGAAGTTTTTAATATAATGATAGTTTCTTAAGCACGAAATCAGCATATAAGGATCATGTGACTAAAGGCTGCTCAAAATTCAGCTCTGCCATCGCAGGAATAAATTCATTTTTAAAAATATATTAAAGTAGAAAATAGTTATTTTAAATTGTAATAATATTACTGTTTTTACTGTATTGTTGACTAAATAAATGCAGCCTTGGTGAACATAAAAGACTTCTTTCAAAAGCGATACAAATCGTACCTATCCCAAACTTTTGAACAGTATTATATATTTTCTATAATAAATATTTTTTATTCAATGAAATATAAGGCTACATAAACCAAGCATATTTCACGTTTTTATACCTACAGAATAGCATGACTGCTGCACTCTTCTCCTATACCTTAGAGAGAAATATCACCTCCTCCTATGAGAATTAACTTGTCCCATAATTGCCAGACTTTCTCAAGTTTCTAATCCCACGAGAGCTATCAGTAGGCCATGGATCCATATCTTATGTTTTAAAGATGTTATTTTTCCCCTTCTTCAGTGTGAAGTTTTACTGTATATACTTAAAGGTCCACACATCCAAGTGCTGAAAATGTGGGTTTGACATATTGGGAGCGCTAAACTGAAAATACAGTACATCCATCCAAAATACAATAAGTTTGCGAGACATTCCAGTCAAGATTTTGAAGATGTAGGACAACAACATTTTTTTAGAATGATATTTATAGCAAATTACCATTACGCAGTATTTTATAGTAAACAAAAGGCTGGGGCTAGTTGTCACACAGGTGAGTTGTCACAAAACTTGAAATATTTTGGATAAATTCAGTGAATACCTTCCTCCAAACTAAATCCCAGTATCATGGTTTTCACTACAGATCAAGGGTTAACAGTAAAACCACAATGATACACATTTAGACAACTATACAATGAAGACGGATTTTAACCAAAAGGCTGAACTTTGCTTTCAAGATAAGAATATTGTTATTAAACATCAGGTTGGGGCAAATTACCACACTTTAAGGAATAGACATTGACTTTCAAAAATAGCCCCATGTATTCAGTGGAGTAAAACCCCCGTGTCCCTTACATCATTTACTATCATCGGCCTCTTCCTGTTTTTGCTGTGGCTCATTGAAAGTCTGTTTGGAGAGCTGCTACCTTGGTCTCATGCCCAGTCCATCTGCTGGCCTCTGCGTGAGATCCATTTGCTCAGCACCAATGTTTGATCTCAAAGACACTTTATTCTCACAGTATGGCCACAGACAGAACCCGAGGAGGGCAATAGGCAAAACAGTCTGGATCTTATTGAGCAAGTGTAAATTAGATGCTAGTCGTTTGAATCTAATAAACAATTTCAAATCAACCATGAAAGGGGGTCACAGCTGTGCATACAGTATGTGCCTCACATTCAGTAGCTTTAAAAAGATCTACACTGATATTTTTTTTGCAGCATTGTATACAAGGACAACAATTTGAGGCAGTGTTATTTATTTACTAGCACTTATGCACAGAAGGGGTCACCTGAGTAACACACCATTAATACCATCTTTGGTGGTGCAGGACAGTTTGCTCTGTGATCAGAGTTGAGTTAATGAGCCTGCTAAAAGCCAGGAGAAACTCAATTAGTTTGATGGAGTACTGAAGCAGAGATCTGCCCAGAGGATTTCATAATGGTCTTCTCAGAGGTGAGACCAGAACAGCAAATAGTAAATCAGCTCTAGAAGCCTGCCATCTTGTTACCTGATTATTGGTTAATTTGCCCCACATGTGTTCCCTCGTTACCCTCCTCATTTGCTCTCCGTTTATTCTCCCTGTGTTTGCAGTCCGGGGTCAGTTTGTCACTGTATCTCCCTGGATGTGTCCTGTCTTGTCGAGCTCCTGCCTTGCCAGCCTGTTTTTGCCCCATGGGGTAGTTTTTGTTGTCTGTTTTGTTTTATTTTATTAATAACGCCCTTATCTTCCTGCACTATTGAGTCCTTGCTCTGTCCTTCATCCCCAACCCTGACAGAAAGGGCAAAAACAGGTATACAGGTATATATGTAGCCCACTCATGAATATGAAACAGATAGGACTGGAAAGCATAAAAGGCCTTGATTCATCAGACCTTGGTTTTATGTATTTGGTCTACTCTAAAGGGGATTTTAAGCAACAACTTGAATACCACTCTGTAAAAGAAAAAAACAGACGACAGAAAGGGCAAAAACAGGTATACAGGTATATATGTAGCCCACTCATGAATATGAAACAGATAGGACTGGAAAGCATAAAAGGCCTTGATTCATCAGACCTTGATTTTATGTATTTGGTCTACTCTAAAGGGGATTTTAAGCAACAACTTGAATACCACTCTGTAAAAGAAAAAAAAGAAAAAAACAGACTATGTCCACATGAGGGCAGGATTTAGTTATATATCAAATTTACTTCAGATCAACAGAACTTAATAAATAATATGTTAACACACACACACACACACCTCTGAGATGACTGAATAACCGGAATTCACCCTAATAATTTGAATTATGGCTGTAACACCCTTATTTAAACAACAACAACGTAGTAACTATCAAAACATACCACATGGATTGACTGGAACATTTAAGGGCATGCACGGTAATAAGGAGGTTAAGGGCCACATGACTACCTAACTAATTACGTCATGACCTAAAAGAATCACTAAATCGTTTTTTAACGAGTTCGTTGAAATAAGCTGTCATACATATATATGTACAATATATACATACATACATGTATGTATTATTCCAATGAACTAATAAAAATACATTCATTTTTCTTGTACAACTTTTATTTTTATAACATTCAAGGTCCAAGCCAAAATGTCATTAATTTCTTCCAGGAGACTACAGCACCTGTTTGGAGAACAGAAGGTTTGCTAAAGAAGACTGAAATATTGAAACATTTTACATGAATATAGAGTTATTTATATTATGTACGCCCTGGCATTTTTGTGTAGTGTGTATTTGTATTTTTGTAGGCCTACTCTGTTCTAATAAATACCGATTCCAGTCGCAATTCTTATCGCTGGATCGCAAACCGGAATCCCATCTTTCTCATTCCTTGCATTTGTGGTCTACTGACATTACTTCCTGTGATTTTTTTTTTCTCCTTCTCTCCAGAGAGCTTGGTGAGAACAAACGGTGGGATGGAAAACGACAGCCAATTATTCCTCTCATCAACCGGTTTGTTTCCTTTGTATCGTTTGTTGTCGTACCGAACTAAGGGTTGAGCGTTGCCAGTGATTTCCAGCTAATGTCCAATTAAGATGGATGTGAGCTTTTTGTGCCGTATCAAGGGAAGTGAACTTTTGTGATGATGGATGCTGCGTGTGCCAAGTGGGATGAGCTGGAAACTGGGACTCTGTTTGCTTAGGCCCAACATGATTCAGTAATGGATCTCTAATCTTGTTGAGAGAGAAGAGCTGTGGGGAAAAAGAGGCAGAGAGGAAAACAATAAGCAAGTCATGCTCTGCTGCTGCCTGGGAAACCTTGATTACTGTTGATTACTTGCCACAGCTGAAATAGAAGGTGAAAAGTATCTAGACAGTGGCTCGACTTACATTATTGGGTCTCCGCATGTGCTGATGACAAGACTGATATCTCAGACCTTGTTTTTAAGGAACTGCTGCTTTAAGGCTGCACAGATTAAAGAAAACACTCCCTATAAATATGCTCATCACAGTTCAGATGCCCTCGTCAAAGCTTAAAAGTGTCTTTTGAATGGAAATGGCAGTTTGATTCAAACACAGTGCCATTTTTTTAGTCTGAGCACATTAACTTTGTATTCCAGCCTCTGAGCCGTGACAGCGCAGAGAATGCGTGTTATCGGTGTGGTGTAATGTCAGCCTGTATGGGGGGAGAAGCTGACCTTGCAGTCATTCAACAAAGCAGAAGTGAAGGTGAATGACAGGCTGCTTAGAGTGGTGTACGAGGTGAAGATATTCCCAGCAGCCTCACATCTGTGTGGAGGCTGATAATAGGCAGGGAAGAGGAACACCTGTTCACATGACTCATGTGTGAGAGCTAGAGGAAGGAGCAATGTCATCATTGAGAACTGCTGAAAATGCATAACCAGGGTCCCGACAGACCCTGTTAAATATATACAATTTAGTGTAAGCAGAAGTGAAGGTGAATGACAGGCTGCTTAGAGTGGTGTACGAGGTGAAGATATTCCCAGCAGCCTCACATCTGTGTGGAGGCTGATAATAGGCAGGGAAGAGGAACACCTGTTCACATGACTCATGTGTGAGAGCTAGAGGAAGGAGCAAGGTTGGGTCCAATGTCATCATTGAGAACTGCTGAAAATGCATAACCAGGGTCCCGATAGACCCTGTTAAATATATACAATTTAGTGTCTACACGTATGATGTGGTATCAGTATACCGTCCATGGCTAGATCAGAGTTAATGATATGATGCTAATTTTTGGTGTCCAGATTTACTAATCAATGAAACAATATTTGTAAACTAAAATGTATTTTGATATTTTATGTGGGGCATAAAGTAAAAAATATATATTCCTGATATTCTTAAAAATAAACTATAGTGAATGATATTTATTTCAATTTATATTATTTGTAAACTTAAGTCAATTATTAAAGTATTACTTTGATTTATTCATTTTAAGTATTTGGGATTTTAAGAGCAAGTGGAAAATGTGCTGAATGTTTCATTTCATCCAAGTGAAATTAGCAAAGCAGTTAGACTGAATTTACATTCGTTTTAAACGCGGAGCCAGGCACGAGTCGACACAGGTTGCGCGCGTGCGTCAAGCCTCATCCATACTGCCAGATGCGCTCGTGAAGACTTGCGGTGCGGCCTTTTTTGTTCGTTGTCTGTCATTTCGAAGCTTAAGTTGCATACGGTTTTCTTTCGTTTTAATTTGCCTAACTATCGATCTGACCCAGTAGATGCCATAATCCCACTCTGTCTCTCTCCCGTCCCGCGTTCCGTTTTTTTTTTTAATGATGGGTGTTTACGCAGTTGGCTAGAGCAGTGCTGATTGGGGAGAACGGAAGTGCGCTCACTCTTGCCCAGGGCAAGTAAGATTGCAACTCAAGGCTGGCAGTCATGCATATGCTAATATCGCGTCCACATCGCAGGCTTTGCGATTAGGAAATCGCAACGTCTCAAATCGCGATTTCGATTCGATTTCGATTAATCGCACAGCCCTAGGGTGTACTCACTTCTGTGAGATACTGTGTATATATATATATATATATATATATGCATGCTAATTTTATGTTCCACAAAAATACATAAAGTAAATGATGACAACATTTCATTTTTGGGTGAACTAACCCTTTAAGGATTGAATATGCAATGCCAGTATGAAGCAGTTCCGCTTATAAAGTATTGGCCAGTAGACCACAGCAACTGCAGAGAAGCACCTGCATGTCATGCTTTGATGTCCTTTGATAATAATAGTTCCCTGAAGTGACATTTTAAATGAGGCAAAAAGCTTTTTTTTTTCTTCTCCGAAGTCAGAAATGGTTTCGCATAATGTCATTTAAAATTCAGTATATCAAGAAGAAGTGAATGCATTTAAAGAATTCCATTATTGTGGCCTTGAACTGTTTACTGACTATCTACACACATTCATAAATATAAATTAGAGTTTTGCCCTAAGCGGTAATCCCAGACTGGCCAAACGCAGTCAAGCGGGTCAAACGTGTCACACTCATGTTAGATAAGGCTTGGCATAAACTTCTAGTGCCTGTAGAGTTTTGTGTATATCTGAGTGTGTGTGTTCATGACTTAATGCTGATAAGGAATAAAGATAGCTAAACCCTGTACACCTCAATATACAGTGCTACGATCACTAAAAAAATACATTATGTTCACATTAGGTCACTCTTTAAATAGCTGAACAGGGTGATCACCACTTGTAATACTAAAAATAACCACCAGACAGAGCAGTTGCTCATGTCTTTGCTAAGACAGAATGTCATGTTTTTTTGTATAAATAGTGGAAATGGTGGGAAAACCTGTATGAATTATGTTTGTAGGTAAAATGATTGTGTCTCATTGAGTCTTAATTGTTTGAGACCTTTCGCTCTAACAGTAAATACATCAAATCATGTAGAAAATAAAAGACAAGACAGAAAAAAATGTTTTTGGTACGCTAATTGCTCCCAAAAATACAATAGGATGTGGGTGTGCAGTCTCCTTGGTAACAGTGTGCAGACATTCTAGATGGAAAAACAGGAAAAGCAAGTAGGTGAGACTGCAAGGCCGTTTTATTTTAAATGATATCAGAGTCACAAGGCAGTTCTTTTTTTTTTAATACTGAGTCAGTTTCAAATATATGATGATGAAACTGCAGGAACAATTATGACCACAATTCACAACCAGGAATAATTTTTAAGGAAAAGCAAGTAGGTGAGACTGCAAGGCCGTTTTATTTTAAATGATATCAGAGTCACAAGGCAGTTCTTTTTTTTTAATACTGAGTCAGTTTCAAATATATGATGATGAAACTGCAGGAACAATTATGACCACGATTCACAACCAGGAATAATTTTTATTTGTTTAGTTAAACCTGTAAAACAGAAATTACAACATTTAAATAAACATTAGGGCTTCCAAAATGTTAAAAATATGATGTATTTGTTTTTTTAAATTTACACATTCAGGTTAAAACATTCAATTAATATCAAGAAAACAAAACAATATATGTAAGTGTTGGGTTCAGAAGTCAGGATAACACCTGTAGCAGAGCATATGTGCATAGGCAAACATCTCATTTGCTTCTCCATAAACATGCAGTGTTTTTTTTCTTCCTATTTTCATCCCATCAGTTGCCTCAGCTATTCTAATCAATGTCAAAGTTGTATGCAGTTATGTATGTAGTTATATTGCAGATTCTGTATTCTTCAGACTACTCTAATCTTAGAAGAAGCTGCTTTGTGAATCTTGTTTTTCACCCCACTATTGATTGTTTTTAGCTTGAATGTGATTAAGAACAATATTTGAGCCTTATTGATGGAGTTTTGGGGCTACGTATGACAAAAAAGTTTGGGAGACTGATTTATGACTGCATTTTATTAGCCTATAGCATCTTTTGAGTGAATGTACAGCAGCTAGGATCTTCTCTATGGTTAACAAAAACACCAGACTGTGCTCAGTGGGGCGGAACAGCATGGGTGGTTTCAGTTGGTTTCTCTTTTTGTGTGTGCCAGGTCTCTCAAGAAAATATACCATAATCAATGTAAATGCATTGCTTTTGTTCTGCTACATGAAACACCAATAAGTAATAACAGAAAGAGCCAACCATGCAGTGTAATCATTAATGAAGGTTTTTAACGAGTGAGTGGATGAAATATATGGTCATCAGTAACATTAGTTTTACCATGCGCTACATTGTGCACACATTGTTCCTATAGGTCATCTTGTGGTGATTGAATAGAAAATAAATAAATAAAACGAAACGGAACACAGATTTAACTGCTGAAAGGAAGTAGAAGTGGAAAATGTTTTTTTTTTTTTCATGAAAAGAATGGGTGAATGGGTGTTTTTTAAAAAAATTTTTTTTTTTAAGTGATTTCAGGGGTGTTCATGAGTGCCTTTACTGCATGCTGCAAAACTTTCATTTCTGGGTAGTGATGAGCCGAGACCGTCTGATCTACCACCAGTAGTCTCTCTCTTGTAGTTGGCATCTTCAAGGTAAATCTGCATCTTTTAATGCTGCTTTAATATGCACAAAAACTGATTATACCTGATCAATCCAAGCAGAATGTAAAACTTTAAAGTGTTGGTGCTGGTTCAGGACGGTTTCAGAGGCAGATGCCAAAATTGGCTGGTAGAATTTTCAGACCCTCCCCGAAACTTATTCATTATTTGTCCTGTTTACTGTGCTGCATGTCAGCCAAAAGCTGTGGTTGGGTGGAATGTTAGGATTTCTTATTTTTATTATGTATTATTTATTATTTTATCTGTTGTAACACCTTAGCAGCCAGCCTGAACATCAGATGCCTAGAAACGCCCCAGCAGCCCTTAGAACACCTACTGTATAAAGTTGCCTAGCAAACGCCCAAAGCACCCTATTAGACATATAGCAACCAGCCAGAAGACCCTAGCAATGATCTCTTTCACTTGGAAAATGATTAGCGAGCTGAATGCACTTTTTGCTGACACTTTTGGATGCTTTATTAAGCATTATAGTGAGTATTGATATAGTGCAAATTTCATGAATTTACCCAACCAGATTCATTTAATTACCTCATTTTGTGTTTCACAGAAATAAGAAAGTCATACAGGTTTAGAACCACAGTTTTGGAACGAAATTGGAAGCGTGCTGTTTGTTTGAGCATCAAGTAATGATTCAACACTGGCTCAATTTTAGTTTCATTTGGTGATGCTAATGGGACTGAAAATCCCACTTCAACATTAAGATGGACTTAAAAGAAAGAAAAACAGTTGGTTTTAGTCGAAATATGTCTAAACTCCCACTGAGTTTAGCATTCATAAAACAGTACGTCAGGAACAGATTTTCTTGTGTATAATTCAGTGTGCAAATGCCTCTTTAATTTATGCTAGCACCCTGGAAGACTTTTGGCTTGCTGTGCTGTTCATAAATTCTGAGTCACAAATATATTACAAATACGTTTGTGCTGGCCACAGCATAGAAATCTAACATTTTTAATGAGCAATTACCTTCTGTAATGGGTTGTTTTATGGTTCGTTCCCAAAAGTACTGGCATTAATTTAAATCAATAGCTCATCTGTGGGACTAACACATTCCTAGCCGTTCCATTGACAGGTATGCTAATATCAGCCCAACAACCATTAAACTAAGTTTGCAGATTCACTTAGCATTTAAAGTCACTGCTGTTTAAAAAGGTCTAGTTTCCTAATGAAGCAGAATAAACGTAAAACAAGGTCAGCTGGAAAAGCCATACAGTTTTTTTTTTTTATTTTCCAAGCATCAGCACTATTGTAAGTCCTAAAATTTGGTGGAAAACAGAACCACAAATACAACATCAGGCGGTTTTAATATGTAGTCATTTAAGGCCACTTGGTTTTTAAATGTCGAATTTACTTTTTTATTTTTTTTTATTTTTTACATTACAATTTTACATTTAAAAAAAATGGTACATTAACTTTCAGAGACACAAGTATTGATATTTTATGATATATATTTTCTTCCATTTAAAAGAATTAAAAAATAGGTACTAAATATCATGATCACACACAACTAACACACACACACACACACACACACACACACACACACACACACACACACACACACACACACACACACACACACA
>NW_015542355.1:911035-920475 GCF_001515605.1 Sinocyclocheilus anshuiensis | reverse complement strand
CACACACACACACACACACATATATATATATATATATATATATATATACTTTTTTTCATGTGTACTAAACAAATACCTAATTTTGCTAAATTTGATTTAGCATACATTTTTGTGTGAAATCCACATGTATGCAGTTATTAAACCTAAAAACAGGTATTATTTCATTGCTTTAAACAACTGTTAAAACATTTTATTAAACATTTTTTAGCATCTGATTGGTTGGAATTCTTGCTTTTTGCTTTCTCTGCGGACAGTTTTATTATCCAATGTTTCTCAACTTTATTCAGTCAATATCTCTTCGTCCTATAATTTGATGATTAAGTTATAAACATGAGCAGCAAGATTTGTTTCCAATGAGTTTTCAGTGTGGGTGGGGCTACCTCATGTGACATTGCATTAATATAAACTAGATATTGCTTGTGTAGGCCGTTTGTAGACATGTTTTAAAATTGTCTTTTTTTGGATTGTCACTCTTTTCATTGCCTTTGATTTACCAAAGCGTTCAATGTTCCCCAGTGGCAAAAAGGCGCTGTAATGGCACATCAAGTTAGTTATGGTACATTAGATATTTCACAGCAGGAGTTTTCTACATAACACATGGTGAAAAATCTATTAGTGGTGCTGGTTTTATGGGGGGTCTCCTGTGTGTGCTTGTGTCCTTACTATTCATTACTGCTTTGGTAGCATGGAACACATGATTATTTGAGCCCCGCTTTACTCCGTGACATTCATTGTAAGCACACCACACTCTTGCCCATTGGCTTGGGGGGGGGGGGGGATCAAAGCGCATCATGCTTTCCACTTTTCTTTCCACTAGCTCACACTTGCAGATACTTCAACCATAGAAAACTTCAGAGGAATTGAGTTTGTCACACTGCTCCAGTCTCCTCCCCCAAATCCTCGAGTGTTCATACAGATTATATTCAATACCAAAAGACTGATGAATGTCACTGCGAAGTTGATCTAAGCGTTGGGTTTTAGCCGAATGGCTCAGCGCGTTCATGATTCATCCGAGGTAGCGCTGATTTGGACAGTCGCTGGGTGTGCTCAGGTGTCAATGAGCATGTGTGGCATGTCACCAAGCTCATCTGGAGAGAGTCAGAGCAGATAGTGACTCGAACTATAGGGCTGCACAACTGAGCAAATTTATTTGTGAATTATGCATATAAGAGGAAATGTGCCACAAAAAACTGAATCCCATTCGGCCAGCTGTGCAGAAACTGAGAAAAAACATCCAATAATGCAATTTTGTTTTCCAACTTGGAATGGCTATACAATTTTCAATGCCTCTCTATATCTCACTGCTTTTCCTCCACCAGCCCCACTTAATTTCAGCAAATTTACTGATGTGGCTGTTATAGTAACAGAATTGCCTCAATCACCCAGCAGTTATAGAGGAAAAAAAAAAAAAAAACCTTGAACACAAGCCATGCTGGGCGTCAGGATATTTCATACAGCAACAGACTGAAACCGTAGCAGTATTGGGTTTTTCTCTTTAGCCAAGTTATTTATTTATTTATTTTTTGGCATAAGAGATGGGAAAGTTGGATAACTAGTTAATGTGTTGGTTTAAGGTAATTTTAAGTTAAATGTGTAGAACATTTGTGATGCAGCAATGATAAAAACTTTAAGGCCTGGTAACACCAAGGATGATAACCATAACAGTAATGATACAGAGGGACAATATTGTTGGAATCACTTTCAGAATGTTTTCCAGCTGATTATTGTTATTGTTCTTGGTGTGAATGGGCTTTTGATTTTTATAATATATACACAATATATACAAAATAAATACACTGTTAAATAACAATTGTATGGTCCGTTACTGTGTAATATAATAATAGAATATAATCGACCAAATACTTATTTATTAGATCATCCAATATGATGGCAGGCAAATTACTATAAATAAAAATCTGATATTTAAAGAGAAATTGATCAGATATATATGTACTGTATGTCCCACTCTTTGCTAAGCTCACCCTAATGTGACCAAAAGAGCATCTTGTTTAGCTCAGACACGTACTGTAGCTTGAAATCATTTTCTTGTTTTCAGCTCCTGTTTTTTTTTTTTAGCTCCTCTTCTCCAGAGGACAAGCATCAGGTCTACCAATAAAACCTCTCTGTTAGTGTGAACCAACCTATAACCAACTGAATTAAATTCTCTGTTGTTTCATTTCTGTTTCACAAGTCCAGAAAATTAGGTGAGATTTCTCAAGAGAACGACAGTAGATGATATCTTGCAATAATAGCGCTTTGTGTTTGGGTGTTTTGTTGGTCCTGGAAAATAGAAGTTGATTGTTTGGCAGACCTTTCACTGACACAGCAGCTTCACATTCCATGTTTGTGCCTTATTAATCACAGATAATGTCATTATCAGTGTTACTGTTATTATTGTGATGTTTGTTTTTCTACTTTAATTTGTTATACGTCCTTGAACACAAGAGCTAATCGGTCTGTCAATGATGTGCCAGTGTTAATGAAATGGTGACATATTTTTTTTAATGTTAGCTTGCAGAGTTGATGTTCACTGACTTTTTAATGCAAAAACAAACTCTTGAAGACAGGCATGTTAATTCAGGTTAAAGGATCACATATCTTGTGCAGACTAAATAATGCATCTAAATCAGTTGTTTGTTTTATTATCCCTGCGGGTTTCATAATTCTTTAGTTTACATCGCAACTCATTTTTCCCTTGGAAAATAACAAGCTCTGATTCCAGGCATTTTTATGTTTCTTGCAGTGCACAGCATACATAATTGCACCCAGTTCTTGCTATAAAACACACGTGCTTGCTAAAAATGCTTTGAGGCAGTTGAACCCTTTAAAAAATTCTGACAAGTAAAAACGAAGAGGTTTGAATTAAACTTGTCAAAAGAGGTTTGACTGTGCAGACAGATAAAATTCACAGCCTGAAGTTACAAGTTTCCATTTATCTAGACAACAAATTGTGTACCTGTCTGACACGCAATCATCTCGGCATAGCCAAATGTTCTCGTCTATAATATTGTTTGGGACGATTACATATCCACAGCTTGATTTGTTAAACTTGATAATCTTTTCCGCATGTTCTCATAAAATAATTGTTCTACTGGGGATGTTCTTCTAAATTGGATGACAGCTTCCCCACCGGGTGGGCATGATGAACTCTTGCCAATAGGGAGCAAACTAAGCAAGCAGAAAATGTCATTACAGCTCGATTCGAAAGGCCTCATCTGTCTCCCTGTCAGCTGGCTTAGCTGCTCCTTCCACAGAACCTTCAAATACCTGTAACAAGTTTAAAAAGTAATTTTCAATTTATCTTTAAATTCCCAAATGATGTAATATATTTCCAAAGGTTTGGGAGGCACACTGGTTTGATTTTGTTAGACTCAGTGCTCATTATGAATCATTAAGACAATTTTCTTGCTGAATTTGGAGTTTTTTGTAATTATAAGCGTTGTAATTAAACTATTAGCCTGTTTGATTGCTTTCCCATCTTAAAAGTATTGTGCTGAAATTTCATGCACTCTGAAAGTCTCGTAAACAGAACAACAGTAGGTCTGCCCTAAGGTTTGTTGTTCCAGGGCAATACGTTTTCTGGTAAATTATGCTGGAATTTAGCCTTGACCTTCACATCGGATAGACATCGGATGGGCCTTATGGTTTAATCTAATATCTTGAGACAGCAGAAGGTCCATCTGAAGTTCAAAACCCAGCAAGGATCCTAAATCTGTTCCTCTTTGTAAACATGTTGTCTGCAGCTAAACGCTAAACTTTTAACCCTCGACCAGCTTTCTGCTGTTTTTAACTTGTGTAGACTTGACCTTAACTTGAGAACATGACACTGTTTGTACTCTTGTGATTGTATGGTCATCAGTATGCTAGTATTTCTGATTAGCTCTTAATTAGCTCTTACTATGGCAGTAATCTGTAAGTATAATGTGCTATATTTTAATATCATACTATAGTACTCTGGGCTTTTTCTCTTCACAAGCAAATGACAGCATCATAGAGCTTGAGGCCATCTCGAGTTTTGCTCTCTGATGACATTGACACTATACTGTATCTACTTAAGAGTGAATTTCTGTCACAAAATGAAAAGAGGGAAAAATAGAACAGAGAAGTAGTTTAAGATAGTCTGAAGTATAACAGAAAGTGTTTCTCTTAAATTTGTGTTTTTGTGAATACTATTCCCCCCATCTCCATTCAACTCAAAGTCAGCTTTCTGAATTCAAGAGACAAATATGTGCTGTTGTCGAGACCCTAACTATTTCTATCAGTCTGCATTAAGTCTGCCCGTTCTGCTTAGATCAGCACACATGAAGAAATGGAAAAACACGGTTGGTTATTTTTGGGAGTATTGAAGGAGTGTTCTGAATGGAGACAATCAAAAGTCTCATTACTGTGCACTGTAAGGTGTATTGTATAGATCAGTGGTTCTCAAACTGGGGTACGCGTACCCCTGGGGGTACGTGAGATGTCGGAGGGGGGTACGCGAACAAAATTCTGAGTTTTGGCATTCATTTAATTCTACCCCAACTTAAAGTAACATTAAAACCGAACATGTATTTTTGACAATCAAAATGCCGCTTCTAATGTAAAAACAGGAAAAAGGGAGTGTCGTAAATGGTCAAATACATGATATCCAATCAGCTTACCTCATCTTTTGCGGTCAAAACTGACTGCATCCACACAAGCAGCATTTGCCATAATTTATTGCTTTATTTATTATATTAATAATACACTTAATGGAATGTTAAGAATATGACATAAAATATGACACAATTAATAAGGATAGAAAATATTTGCCTCTATAAAGGTAAAAAATGCACCTGTAAATCAATTTAAGGGGGCAAATATTGTCCTTTTAATAGAAAAGGTGTGACTGCGGTCTAAGTGGAAGAGAGGGGGTACGCAGAAGAATGTTAAATGCCCCAGGGGGTACACCGCTGTAAAAAGTTTGAGAACCACTGGTATAGATCATAGACACAGATTTTGGATATGTCTTCTTTTCTTTAAATCAGTGCCAAAAATAAAGCTTTGACAGCTACTGGGTTTCTGAGAACTCAATAAGTCATGCAGTTGATGCTAAATTCATTTATAAATGCTCATAAAAGTGTTAATTAAGATTCAGACTGATTACTGATAAAATGGCTGTATCAATCACAGTTTCATCAGCTGGCATTTATTTCCCACAAGGACAAAGATCATTAGAGGTATTTGGCTTCTTTCTTTCTTTCTTTCTTTCTTTTATTTTTATATATATATATGTATATGTATGTACAGTATATATAATGTATGTGTGTATATATTTGAAGTTTCTTGTGCTCATCAAGGCTGCATTTATTTGATTAAAAATACAGAAAAAACTAATATTGTGAAATATTATTGCAATTTAAAATAAGAGTTTTCTATTTTTGATATACTTTATCATTCTAATATACTGATTTATTTTCAATGTTGAAAACAGTTGTGCTGCTTAATATTTTTTGGAACGTGATCCTTTTTTAAAGATTTTTTTTGATGGAAAAAACAAAAAAAACAGCATTTATTTAAAGTCCCCCTGTAGTGAAAATCAAGTTTTTTTTATGTTGTTTATTTGTCTATATGGTGTTTTTAATATGCCTTTAGACAAACCATGTGCCAGTCTATTAATCAACACCATTGCTGAGTATTTTCTCCTTAAAACTGTAGTTTCCCAAAGGCTGACCCAGAAATACGGTTTGAAACAGCCCTCGGTTTACTACGTCACAAACCAATAACCAACTAATCAACACCATTGCTGAGTATTTTCTCCTTAAAACTGTAGTTTCCCAAAGGCTGACCCAGAAATACGGTTTGAAACAGCCCTCGGTTTGCTACGTCACAAATCAATAACCAACCACATCAGGGGATCGATTCCTATCACTAGCATGCAAAATATACCAATACCAGCACAAAACCAAAAATAAATTAAAGCAAAAAACCCATGAAGCTGTGGTTTAATGTGAATTTAGAACCGCTAACTTGCATTATAACCCGTGGCAACAGTGTAAAAGTAGCCCGGAGTCAGACCCACCTCTCCCGCATCGGCATCTGCACTTCACACGCATTGACCACGGGCGCAAATTAAGAATCACAAACGGCTGTATTTGAGTCTTCAAGGCATTTTAGGACACAATTAAGTAAGTAACTTTAACGAATGTTACAGTATTCACTGTAGTTGTCCGCTAGTAAAAAGATAGTTTTATCAGTCATTATCCGTGTATGCCATTGTTTTGCGTTAACTACAGGTCAGTGGGTCAGGAGGCGCTGGCTGGTGTGTGACTGAGTGGAGGCGGGACTAATTTGCATATGCATAGATCAGCATATAGTAAATGAGGCAAGGGTGTAGAGTTACATTCAAGCTATTTTAAGGCATGAGAAAATTATTTTCAGAAGAAAAAACATTTAAATATGTAAGTTTGATGATCAAAGATAAGTTTTAAAGGATAAAATATTTGATTACAGGGGGACTTTAAAATTAAAATAATCTGTAACAATTTACACTACCATACCAAAAAAGTTTGGGGTCAGTAATTTTTTAAAGAATTTATCTAGCATTGTAAATTAAAGTTAGAATTGATTTACAAAGAATGAGAAAATTATTTTCAGAAGAAAAAACATTTAAATATGTAATTTTGATGATCAAAGATAAGTTTTAAAGGATAAAATATTTGATTACAGGGGGACTTTAAAATTAAAATAATCTGTAACAATTTAAACTACCATACAAAAAAAGTTTGGGGTCAATAATTTTTTTAAGAATTTATCTAGCATTGTAAATTAAAGTTAGAATTGATTTACAAATAATCTTCTTTTACCATGTTGCTATTGTTGCAGTTTTGTAAAAACCAATAAAGATGGCTACTCGAGTCATCATTCACGTCAAGCATAAGAACACCCATTTCCTGTGATACTGTCTAATAACTGTATTGACATTTAGAAGTTATAACGTTTATCTTATGTTATTCTGAGCATGTCTGTGAATGAGTTATGCATACATTTAGAATATTAGGTAATGTTTTTGAAAAAGTGTAGAAATGAGAATGATGCTGGAGGTACAACAAGCCTTTTCTCAGCGGTTTCGGGCGCTGCTAATGAGCGAGACGCTCTGTGCTTACATTAACACGTCATGACTGTCTGAGATAGCAGATGCCTTCTGCCACAGCTGAGGGCTGTGTGTGAGGTGTGCGTGTGTGAGCGTGTCAAACGACACTCAAATGGCGGCTCAGCAGAGAAATCTCTAAGCTGGATGAGACATCACATGTCAGTAATCAAAGAGAGACAGGGAGATTGAGGGTGAGACAGACACTGAGAAATGATGGTACAGGCTTGGCGAGGGAAGGGGGTGAAGTGAGGGATCGGTAGAGTGATGAGGGATGATGATGATGAAATGATAGGCTGGGGGTTTGGATGCTCAGATGGCTTACGGCAGCCAGTCGGCCCCCCCCAGAGAGGTGGGAGCCACAATGGTGGTCGTGTCTCTGCTTGTACTGCTAAATCATCACACACACACACTGCTCTCAACCGACTCCATATTTCATACACTGAAATCTTTTCAAATTTATAGTCACACTCATCTCTAGTGGTCCACGTTTTCAGTGCTAAATAGAGAAATAACAGGGTTTTATACTGATATATTTATTTATTAATATTTTGAATTAGTTTTTTTTTGTTGGTATGTGCTTTTGTCATTTTATTAGTTTGTTTTTAAATTATTTTCTATGATGTATAAGATAAAGTGGCTGAATCAAGCACAATTTCATAAGCTGGCTTTTATTTCCCATAAGGACACAGATCATTGGAGGTATTTGGCTTGTATACATATGATGAAATTATATAGGCTGGGGATATATATGTGCTTTTTTTTCTTTTCTTTTCTTTTTTTTTGGATGGGGAAAAAAGATTCAAGATTTTTCTTAATATATCCTATAAGTTTAGAATTAATGTAAAAAAAAACAACGAAAAAAAAAAAAACTACAATTCCAATTCAAAATGACACCGTATAACACCAGTAGAGTACTATTAAATGTTTTGTAAAAAAAACAAAAAACAACGAAAAGAAAATAGCCTGTCACCATAATGCAAACATGAAATATCATACAAACTAGGGCTGCACGATAAATAATGTGCGTTAAATATCGCATGCGATTTATCGTGCAGCCCTAATACAAACATACAGTAGTAGTTCTTTACAGGTTTTTGCATTTCACTGTGCTGCTTTTCCATTGTTTTTCTATATAAACATGCATTTTACAGACGTTAGACTGTTGTGCTCGCGTCTCGGGTAGAGAGAAGAAAGCTCGACATTGTCTGTGTATGTGTGTGAAAATATAAAATTCTAAAATACACCGTTATATTTTTTGTGTTTGTGCACTCTGATGTAAACAAGCCCAACACTCATGAGCAGCATGGCGGAACGAGTGAAGGAGATGCTTCATTCCCCTTGTAGCACGCGTAAGTGATGATTCTCTGTCAACCAATCAATGTTCTGCAGTGAATCTAGCTCCTCCCTTTAGGTACCGGACTACTGTGCTAGGTACCCCAACTGAAGGGTCCCAAAAAGTGGTGCGGTATACTGTTCGCTATTTTGGTACCATTCACAACTTCTGACAATGGAAACAGAAATAATTACCATACTGTACTGCACTGAATCGTACCTTGTGGAAAAGGTACGATTCAGACATCAGATTCACTGCCTGTTTTGCCACATCATGCCTATTTACAGCACAGATTCAGAAAATGCATATTGATTATAGACGGATTTAACCGAGTTCTGTGGCAGTCTAACCTGAGCATACTTCTAGTACCATGTGAGCAAATGTAGACTTGTTACAAGTGAATTCTTGAAAACATATAAAATGTATTTTAGTTTTACTCGCTGAGGCTGGCAGCGTTGAAATGTTCCCTCCCTACAGCCCAGAGCTGAATACGCTCACTGTAAAAAAAATTCCGTAAAATTTACGGTAAAAAACCGGCAACTGTGGTTGCCGGAATTTTGCCGTAAAAAATACGGTAGCAATGTTTTAGGTTTTACGGTTTTGACTTAAATTTACAGTTAAATATCGTATTTTCATTAACTGATATAAACAGATATTGTAACAGATAACAAATGCCTATGAACCAGTGGGTTTTCAAATTAGAGTGAATTTAAGTAAATTCACACAAAAATAACGCTAAAATAACTAACGCAAAAAATGCTAAAAATGTACTCGCACTCAGTCCATCCAAGATGTCAATGAGTTTATGTCTTCATCTGAACAGATTTGGAGACGTTTAACATTACATCACCTTCTCACCAATGGGTGCTAAAAGTCAAGTCAAGTCAAGTCAAGTTTATTTGTACAGCGCTTTTCACGATAAAAATCATTGCAAAGCAACTTTACAGCAAATTAAGTTTCTACAATATTTAGTGGTAGTTTATCAGTGGTGACTGT
>NW_015542355.1:897231-910955 GCF_001515605.1 Sinocyclocheilus anshuiensis | reverse complement strand
CAGGGAATTCTGGGAATGTCAATTTACGGTTGTTTACTGTAAATTATACAGTCTTTTCCACTTCCAAAAATGGTATACTACTGTAAAATTAATGTCCAATACATGTAATGTCCAATACAGTTTTTCACCGTATATAGTAGGGGAATTTACCGTTAACCATTTAACAGGTTTTTACTGTAGCATTTTTACAGTCTTTTACCGTTAAATTTACGGTCATTTTTTACAGTGCTGACTCTCAGAGCAATGTCTACCGCTCGACACTGTTTTCCCCCTTTTTGTCTCACCACCCCCTCAGTTTACACCCACGATGCTTTGGATTTACAGAGATTCAAACTGATTACTGATGAAGTAGCTGTTTCTAGCACAATTTTATGAGCTGCCTTTTATTTCCTTCAAGGATACAGATCATTGAGGTATTTGGATTTTTAAAAAAAAATTATTTGCTAGTGCTCATTTTCATAATTTCCTTCTTTAATCCTTCTGAAAATCTTGGATTAAGTAAATTTGTTGGCTATCGTGTGGATATTTGATTACTTTGTCTCTGAGTTAAAGAAATAATTCACCCAAAAATGAATTTTGATTATTTTATTTTTTTTGCCCTTGTGTCGCATATGTTGATCACATAAACGTAGTCCATAAGAGACATCTACTGAATCTTTCTGCGGCCAGATTGAGTTAAATTCAGATTGTAACAGATATTGTAACAGATAACAAATGCCTATGAACCAGTGGGTTTTCAAATTAGAGTGAATTTAAGTAAATTCACACAAAAATAACGCTAAAATAACTAACGCAAAAAATGCTAAAAATGTACTCGCACTCAGTCCATCCAAGATGTCAATGAGTTTATGTCTTCATCTGAACAGATTTGGAGACGTTTAACATTACATCACCTTCTCACCAATGGGTGCTAAAAGTCAAGTCAAGTCAAATCAAGTTTATTTGTACAGCGCTTTTCACGATAAAAATCATTGCAAAGCAACTTTACAGCAAATTAAGTTTCTACAATATTTAGTGGTAGCTTATCAGTGGTGACTGTCAGTTAATGTACATATGGCAGAAATGTACGGAAAAATCAATTTAAGACGTAATAAAACAGACGATGAACACTATTAACAGCAATTATTATATGATGCAATCAAACTTATAGCAAAATGTGGTAGTTCTGTATGTTGTTTCAGGGTTGGCATCATCTGAGGTCCTCTGAGGGGTTGGCATCATCTCTTCTCAGGTGTTCTGGATCCAGACTGAAGCTTGTGTAAATCCTAGTTACCACGGGATGTCAATCCTGTGGCAAAAAACAGAGAAACAAATAGAGACATAATTAGCGTAGCTGCTGTTCCAACCAAGCAAAATGTATTTGTTTAACCCAAACTAAAGAATAATAATGTGCATTTGATCAGATATAACTGCAGTACAAGATTATGAGATGCATTATTTGAATGCTTGGCCAAAGAGATGTGTCTTTAATCTAGATTTAAACAGAGAGAGTGTGTCTGAACCCCGAACGTTATCAGGAAGGCTATTCCAGAGTTTGGGAGCCAAATGCGAAAAAGCTCTACCTCCTTTAGTGACTTGTAGTAAAACATGCTACAAGTTGCTGAAAACTGTTCTGATGAAGACATAAACTCAACTCATATACTGTACATCTTGGATGGCCTTAGGGTGAGTAAATTTTCATTTAAGGAGGAATCTTGGATTCTTACATTTTTGTGTGTTCTTCACACAAAGCTATTATTTAATTTCATTTCATTTCTATTTTATTTTATTCATTTTTTGTTCTCTTTTGGAGGTTAACACCTCCAACACCTCATGGTCATTATGTACAATCATTGTATGGAAAATAGATGAGTAAAATTTCTTCCAAAATCTATTTTTTTGGTTCCACAGAAGAAGGAAAGTCATGAAACAACATGAGGGTGAGTGAATAATGACAGGATTTTCATTTTTGGTTGAACTGTTCTCTTAAAGCAAAAATAAATAAATAACAGTAAGATCCACTGAGGTAAAACAAGTGCACTCACCAGGCAGCAGCTTTTCTCCAGCTTGCAGTAAAAAATGTTATTGCTGCATTCATTATTCTAAAGATGAGATGCAAGTCGCTTTGGAAAGAAAGTGTGCTATAAGCATAAATGTAAATGTAAATGAAATCCAAAGCTGAAAATTGGAATTGTTCGACTCCACCATCAGTGTAAACCCATAGGGAGGAATCGGCAACCGACACATAAAAGTGTGTAAACAGAAGCAACATGTCAGGCTATGTCATTTCAAACAACCATGTTCAAGTACATGAGTTACTTTTTATGTAAATAAGATGATGTTTTGCGGTCTTGGGTATGATGTTTTCCTAGCTTCTATAATGTGCGTCTTTTTTCATCTCGTCTCCCTTGTGGATTCATTGTGGTATTGGTGACATCGTCAACACTTTTTATGTAAATAAGATGATGTTTTGCGGTCTTGGGTATGATGTTTTCCTAGCTTCTATAATGTGCGTCTTTTTTCATCTCGTCTCCCCTGTGGATTCATTGTGGTATTGGTGACATCGTCAACACTAAAATTATTTCCACATCTGAATTATTTTTTTAGATAAAGTGAATAGTTCACATTGCGTAGGAGAATTACTGACAGCTGACGATGCTTTAATCTATGTTAGGGATATCTTATTGTTAACTTGAAAATAAATATTCAAACAATTGCCATCATCATGTGTACTGTATGATTAAGGTTTCACACAGCTTGTTTTTGCACTTTTAAGATGAGATAACTGTTTTGAAATGATTCAAGGAGGGGAAGAATGTGAAAAAGGGTTCATTAACCATGGGAAAATATTAATTCTTCTAAGATGTCTTCTTAGGCTGCCAAAACTGTGCCTTTACAATTACATGTTCCATCTGCCTCTTCCTCTTGCCAAATTAATTTAGGCCACTTTTGCTAATGCCCGGGCATTCAGATGACAAACTGGCAGCATAAGCAGCAGGAAGAGGCTGCAGGAAAGAGGAAATAAAGGCAGACCCAGAGTTTGCCTTAAATTCGACCTTGATGAGACTGTTTGTGTGATTCCAGTTGAAGGATTTGCAGTTCAGATGCTAAATCTTAATCCGATCCGTTTGCCAGTAATTGATGCTGAAAGTTAGTGTTTTTTCTCAAATCCTCTTAATCCAATTAATTGGATTAATAAATCATAATTTCAGCTCAAATGCTTAAAATGCCAAAAATCAAAACAATAAAAGTAGTCTATATGACTTTTGGGCTGTATTTCAAGTTTTTCAGAGTCATATAATAGTTTTGTGTGGAAAACAAATGAATTTGCTTTTTGGTCTGTTTCTTATTCAAAGCTTTGGTTTCAAAAGATGTGGGAATTTTGCAAATGAATCACATGGACTGCTTTTGATTTTTTATTTATTCATTTTTTCCCCCATAAAAAAAGACAGCATACGGGTGTGGAATACTGAGCAAAGGCCCGTTCAATCCATGAACATTAACTATAAAGATAACTATTACCATAACTATCTCAGTGCTCACACCAACACACAATAACATTCTGTAAGTGCGTGCTGCTGTTTTGTCGTCTGCCACTTTATGTGTGAGGCTGTGAACTTTGGCTGTCAATGTTTTTATTGTTCATTAGCTGGGAAAAAATCATTGTCAAAGTGATTCCATCTGTATCGTACCTCTGTCCTGTTATCATCTTAGCTGTGGTGTGGACTCTGCTATTCTTTTGCAGTTCCATTTTTAAAACTATATCATTATAGTTATCGTCTTTGGTGTGAACAGGCCTTAAATGGTGACAAAATGGCAACTGTCAATCGAGCTACTTTAACGTTTGGTCCAACAATAGAGTCTGTGATGGTCATTCTGTCACTGTCTTACATGTTCTTATCTCTCCTTCAGGGGTGGAATCAGGTTGGAGAGGCTGTGCCATCTGTGTTACTGCTGGAGTGCAGAGTTAATAGCCCCATTGTAGATCAAACGCAGACAGCTGAAGCTTACACATGAAAGCCATGTACACACATTCTCACATGCACACAAATATTCAAATGCAATGCTAGGTTGCCTTGATGAATGCTGGCCAATTTGTGGCTATTGACTTAAGCACGAGACTCACAGCATGGCTGTCTAAGAGGATGATGGGAAATAAATGTTTGGGTATGTTTTGAATGATTCCTTATCTCATGCAATTGATGCAATATCAGATTTTAAAGGCAAGAGGCTAGAAGCAAGAGACATTTGAGAAGGAACAATACATTTTTAATAATGTAACAAAAGAGGTGCTTGAAATTGATTGAATTCAGAAAAAATAGTGGCTTCTCTATACAGTAAGTTTGCACATTTTGGAAAATTGTCGATCTCTGTGAAATAGGGTTAGGTATCACTATCTACGTCACAATACGATACACATTGGGCCTCATTTACGAAACGAACGTACGACAGAAAATTGGGCGTATGGTCATTTCAATGCAAAACTTCGAATTTATCAATATGGACGTGAGCGGTGGCTACGATCAAATCTCACGTCTGGTCTCAGCTCGTGTACGCAAGTTTTTGAGTTACATGAACTTGTGCGCAGCATAGTAAATATGGTGGAGAATTGTAGAATGACAGCATTTTGTTGTTGTCCTGACCGTCAAATGAAGGTCATTTGTCATTCGTTAACCAGTAAGATTAGAATTGTCTTTTTTTGGTAACACTTTAGAATAATGGTCCGTTGTTAACAAGTAAGAGACATACTGAACTGACACACACTAGAGCTCATAATTGTGAACTAATTCAATCACTTCCTAATTATTAACATCTTTTAGTAATTATCAAATATCTAATAAGGAACTACCTTTTTCCTAAATTTGCTACTACTTACTGCTTAGTTAATCTTGCTTCTCTGTTAGTTAATAGTATTAAGTTAAGTGTTAATGTAGTACTACCTATTACTTCCTGCATAGTTCCTGCACAACGGACCATTATTCTAAAGTGTTACCCTTTTTTTTTTGGGTTATATACAGTGCTTTAGCTTTATATGCGTGAATAGCAGCGTAAACAAGACCATGGGGATTCAATCGTCACATCATGCACCTGCAGCGCTTCTGTGAAAGGAGATAATAGGCTATAATATAATTAATAGATTAACAAAAGGAAAAAAAAACACTGTGCAACAAGTATAGGCTACGCTCGTTTTTGTGACACTCTTAATGCTTTTTATTTATTTTCTTTGTCTTTATTTGATTAAATCCATCTGATCGCACAGGTGCCTCACGCACACACAAACAACATTAGTTCTAACATTGCCTGACATTTCAGTCATTCATCATCAAACTAAAATGCAGTCAACCAAACATAAAAGTTACACTGCTTATTTTAGGTCCACTGTAAAATCAGGGTGCAGTGCCCAAACAAACATTTTTGCGCATATGAAGGATTTTACACAGATATAATATAATTAACAGATTAACAAAAGGAAAAAAAAAAACACTGTGCAATAAGTATAGGCTACGCTCGTTTTTTGTGTCACTCTTAATGCATTTTATTTATTTTCTTTATATCTTTATTTGATTTAATCCATCTGATCGCACAGGCACCTCATGCACACACAAACTACATTAGTTCTACTGTTGCCTGACATTTCAGCCATTCATCATCAAACTAAAATGCAGTCAACCAAACATAAAAGTTACACTGCTTATTTTAGGTCCACTGTAAAATCAGGGTGCAGTGCCCAAACAAACATTTTTGCGCATATGAAGGATTTTACACAGATATTAGAACATGAGTGAAGTATAAAGCCATGTTTAGGCTACATAATGAATAATAGTTATGCAAACAAATGTTACAAATATGGCAAAAATGGAAACATTTGGATTCTTGTGGTATGAGACAGGCTCGTGAGCCCAATGCCGTTTCAGTTTTGCTTGACATTTGTATGCTGTTTATAATGAATGTCACTATAGCCTAATTTGTGTTTTATTTTATTGTTTAATATATAATTTTATAACTACTTATTTTTCATTCTTGTTCTGTTCTGAATACCGTTAAATGTAAAATCTTTGTTGTAGAGTGAGGGGAACTAAATAGGCTGTTTATATTAACCAGTATTTTAATATACATATAAATTACATAAATTAATGTAGCCTAATTGTTTGCAATCACAAGGTTAACGGGCGTTTTTGGACTAAGATCAATTTCTCTTTCATGAGATTACTTCCTCTTTTTGGCCGGGTTTAGTTTCTCCATGTCGTAAACTCTAGGGGCGAGGCTTCTAAACCAGGGTGTTTTAGGCGCATGATATTCAAATGACGATTGTTTTCTGCCGCCACATTTATCAACATGCGATCATTCGTACGATGAGATTGGCGGCATACGAATGTTTCATGAATCACATGTGAACTCTGTCGTAAGTTGATTTGTGCGCACGTTTCTACGTTAGATTGATAAATGAGGCCCATTGTGTGATAAGCTTGAGTTTCCAGTACAGAGCCTCATAGAAGCGGTTCTGAAAAACTGGCCTTCCTTGTGATCTTCCTTGCTCTGGCCGAACTGAGAAATGCTGTTTAAGGACTAATTCTCTCTATTAACCAGTTTCATAAAAGCAAGCATATTACTAGCATATTGGCTGTTTATTAGTACTTATAAAGCACATATTAATGCCTTATTCTACATGACCATATTTTAGATCCCTTAATCCGACCCCAGACCTAAACTTAACAGCTACCTGACTAACTAGCAGCAAATTAGGAGTTTATTGAAGCAAAAGTCATAGTTAATAGTTAGTTAATATTGAGAATTGGTCCTTAAACTTAAGTGTGACCATGACAATTTAATGCCGGGAACTTACAAACCCTTTAGATTTCAGCAATATTGTTGAATTTAAAATTCTTTGTTCAGACTAGTTGTGTTTGACTAGTTGGGCTTTTTTATGTAGCTTCAAATGATTTACATTTATTAGTATTAGTGACTCAAAAGGTACTGTAAACTTGAAAATATGCAGTTGCTTTTTTTTTTATAGTGTAGTATAGAGCCAAACACTGAGGCTGCCGTCTGCGGCGCCATCGCATGTAATCAGAGTATTTGATATCAGAGTATTTGATATCCGTTCAAATAAAACAGCTGCTGGACTATGGACACAGGTGTTAATTAGTCAAGATCAGAGCAGGTAAACTACTGTGTGTGTGTGTGTGTGTTTGGTCAACACACAGTTGATTTGTAAGTCAAACCTTTCTCATCCCACAGATGTCTGTAATGGTTGTGCCATTTATTAAACAACAGCAACTAATCTCATCTTTGATACTCCAGTGTTTTGACTGAGATGGCAGAAAGCTATTGAATGCAGTGTCTTTTAGTATTTTAGTATTATGTCTTTTAGTGAGACATGCAACGTGCAGTGTTGGGGTGCCTCCAGGACCAGGGTTGGGAACCACTGTTTTAGACTTTCAAAGCATTTCAAAGATCAAACACTATTTTAACTGATATCTTCAGTCGTTAGGCTTTCATGTCAGGGATATTATGAAAATATTTGGGGTTACTTGAGGGTTTAATTATCAGGTTCAGTTAGATCAGAGATTACTTGACTGGAGAAAGTGTCAGCAGTCCAAACTTAAGGTTGAATATCTCAGGGCCCCAAAAGGGCCCGCATTTTCACAAAATTCCTAATTAATTTCCTACTTACTAATATGTTAAGAATTGCAATATATAATAAATGTAAAGTTAGTATATTCTTAATGAAAGTTATTTTGAGGTTTTATTCAAGAAAATTCTATATTTATTTATTTATTAGGGGTCCCTGGTTTGGCTGAGAATCTTGTTTGGGGCATTTGGGTCTACTGAGGATCAAACATTACTTTGGTTACTTTAAGTTATTTGAAGGTCAAGGTAGTTCCTAATTTTATTGTTAAATCAAATTAATTAATCATAAGCCTAATTACGTGTCATCAATATTCTGATTCTATTGAGCGGTATTAATCATCCAAAAAGGCTTGTCTAAAAACCCTCAAAGAATATGTCCTTGTCAAATGTTAGTAGCACGAACATCAATTATGATTCATATCAGGACCGCAAAACGGGACACTGTGAAATTACTATCTAGTTTATCTGCAAAGTTTGGCTGGTGCTCTGTTGCCCACAGAAATATACTCTTCCTTCAAAGAATGGAAAGGTTTGGTGGCATTTGCATCACATTTTGATATACATCAGTTTGATAAGCTCTTTATGAAATACAGACTATATTTCCAGTGTGAGTTATTGTCATGGGTTGGCTGGTGAATGCGCTATCGCGGTTGGCCTCTTCGGGACACTGCACAGGTAGGGCAGATTTTGAATTAGCTTGACAGTTGCACCATTAAAAATGTGCAATTCGGTGACCTTGCCGGATTTGATTTAGTGTTTGGCTAATAGTACTTGCAGTGCAATTCAGACTTGTTAAGAGCTTGGGTAATATTTCGATTAAACCCTCTGCTTTTGCTCATTTTTAATTCATAACATGCCAGTAAGAGTGCAATTAATATTCAAGGAATTCACGACATTCTCTGGAAGTGAGATCACAGTTGAACAGAGCATGATGGAAGTGAGCATAGGAGTCTAAAGGCATAAGTGATGTAGTTCTTCCACTGACAAAACATGAACCCTGTGGCACAACAGCAAACTATTTGTAATGAAATCATCTTGCCCTGACGGAGATGCCAGCTTAGAACACAGTAAATCAACTGCAAGGTTGTTTGTGTGGTCAGGTCTTTTACAAAATAGTATTGTGGAAGTACTATGGTACGGTGTTGATATCAGATGCAAATCCCACGGTACTTGATTACCATATGTGACCCTGGACCACAAAACCAGTCATAAGGGTCAGTTTTTCATTTTTATACATAATCTGAAAGCTGAATAAAGAAGCTTTCCATTGATGTATGGTTTGTTAGGATAGGACAATATTTGGCCGAGATACAACTATTTGAAAATCTGGAATCTGAGGGTGCAAAAAAATCAAAATATTGAGAAAATCGTCTTTAAAGTTGTCCAAATGAAGTTCTTAGCAATGCATATTACTAATCAAAATTTATATTTTGATATATTTACAGTAGGAAATTTACAAAATATCTTCATGGAACATGATCTTTACTTAATGTCCTAATGATTTTTGGCATAAAAGAAAATTCAATAATTTATTTGAATTTTAATTATTGAATTGTATTTTTGGCTATTGCAGCGACTTAAGACTGGTTTTGTGGTCCAGGGTCACATATTTGTAATTCATGGTAGTCCACACTGAGGTCCTTTTTCAAAGTGGTTGCACTAAAATATAATCGCAGAAGGCTGATGATAACAATTCTGCACATTGTTCATCATCAATAAACTCAATATTTGTGATATTTTAAATTATAGTTATTGCTGCAGTCTTTCTCCGCAGTCAAACAATGTATAATAGACTCACTCATCTGGATCTGTGCCTTATATAATCTAGCCCAGTGTTTCCCAACCTTTTTTTAGTCGCGGCACACTTTGGAAATTTTAACAAACTTGTGGCACCCTACAAAATTAATTTTGTCACAATATTTGAATTTCTAACTTCGATATGATAATTTGAAAAGTGTAGATATTCGGTACAACAGGGAAGAACTGCAGAATATAATGTCATACAGATATTTTTAATATTATTAAAAAAAATTGTCCATCAATGGTGGCAATCAGTAGGCTAATTTCTAATGAAGAGACCAATTTATATGACAGATTTTAATGTAGGCTTTTATACATATGTAAACATTATTTAATTACCATTATAACTAGCTATCTCACAAAGTCTTTCTCAGTTTTTTTTTATTTTACAGTGGGGTAATTTTGGTGCAGTAGCACGAGATAGCTTGATTTCAAACTTTGAATTGAATAAAAAAATGACAAGTAAGCAGTCAGTAATAAAATAAGAAATAAAGAAATTAATAATGATAGCACAAATAAAAAATAACGACAGCCCTTCAAATTAAATAAATTGCTTTTTAGTTTTTCAGGTAGGTCTGACAGTAGGGTTAAGATATTTAACTTATCTTCTATTGCAAACAGAAACAATACTGTACTACATCGATGTTTCCTGTCGGCTCAATTTTTGAGTGGACTTTGCTGTTCCGATTCGCATGAACTGTATAGGAGTGGAGCGACTGAGCGGAGCGCACACGCATAGAGCGGGATAATACACAGAGCGTCACACCACGTGAAAGTGAAACCTGTACATGTACCTGTAAACATCTCTAATTATTGGCGACATCAGAAATGGATATTATATAATAGATGCTTTTCTGAACATTTTAGCAATTTAAAAATATTAAAAAAGGATTGTTTTACACGGCACCCCGGTTGGGAAACACTGATCTAGCCCCACGTGGCTAAAAAGTACATCAAATATTTGAGTGTGAAGCCTGTGTGATTGAGTTACATCCTGGACTGCTCTCTAAACACAAGACTCTCTTCGAGTTGTAAGAGCTGTGGTGCTGTGGGTAGTCCACACGTTTGCCACATAAAAGAGCGGCTGAACTCTCACGGGGACACAAGTTTGATGCCCTGATTGCATTCCCCCCTCTCTCATTTTGGCTGCTACTTTACAGCAGGAGTTCCCAATATGTTTCGTCAGCTGAACCTCTGTGACTTAAATTATTTACTTGAAGTACTACCTGAAATTAAGTTACCGTGTGGTATCTTGAGAAGCACAAAACTAGTGAATAACTTCTGCATAAATATAACGACTTTCACAATATATTTGTATGTTAGTTGCAAAAAAATAGCAATATTTGAGCAATTTTATAATGCTGAACAATTAATTGTAATGCTTTGCATTTTTTATTGCGCTTTACAATAAGGTTCCATTAGTTAATGCATTAACTAAAATGAACTAACAAGCAATTAATTTGTTACAGTATCATTCTACAAACAGGTTAACTTTTCATTGTTAGTTCATGTTAGCTCAGGTGCATTAAATAATGTTAACAGAAACTTTTAATTTTAGTAATGTATTAGTAAATGTTGAAACTGTTAAATAAGATTAATAAATTATTTAAAGTTATTTTTCTTTGTTAGTTCATGTAAAGGCATGCACTGTAATTAACTGATGTTAAGAAATGAAACCATTTTGTAAAATTACTGCATTTTTTTTATCATACACACAAATTATCTCACAAACCCCCTATTGTCCCACATGAGAGTTAATAAGTATTTTTATTAATTATTTACTATTTTTAGAGTTTAAATATTTTTTAAAAATCGATTAATCTATTTATTGATGTATCTTAAATGAAAATGTATTTTGTCTTGTTGTACTGGCAGTTTGTTTGTTTTAAATATTAAATCATTTAAAAACAAGGAAAACATTCTATTGAAGTCAGACAAAATACACTTACATTTAGGATACAATATATCAGAACATCCTAATATCATATGCAGTCTCAAGCTGATTCATCTTAATTTTTTTAGATACTTTTATTCTTAAAACAAATAACAAAAAGACTAATTAAAATCTCATTATGAAGCATATATTAGTAGACTGAATGTTATTGGCTTTTCATTGACGTTGATCTTGTTTTGGTGGTATAGAGAGTCAGTTTATTCTGACAGATATAGTGATTGATGTGACTTTTGTTTTACATCACAACATAATTGAACAATAATTAGATCTGTTTTGTTTATTCAGATGCATTTAGGATGGATGAGATGCACATTATTAATCTTTGCAGCTAGAGATTTACAGAAGCAGCCCAAGGTCACCTTGAGAGTTTTGTCAGAGTAGTGATGACTATCAGAGCGAAGGGACTTCAGCATCTTGGCATGGACCCAATACTCAGTGTTGACAGCAGGCAATCACACAAATAAGAAAGGCTCTGTTTTTAAATAGAACCAACGTAATATAAGGGAACAGAGCAATTCCAGACATGTCTGTCAGTTTGTGGTGACAGACCAAATATTAGGAGGCTGGCCGCCAGCTTTATTGAAGATGCTACTCGGCTCGTTCTCTCATCTTGCAGAGCTTTGCATTAGTCGTCCAGTCGAAGCATGAACAAGAGAGACACCCCTTGCTGACAGACAGCCAAAAGTCTCGTCCAATCAGTGCTTAGAGGGGGCGGGCTGTTACTTTCCGCCAGCCCTCTGAGCACACTCCGCTTATGAAAATAATCAATGGGAGCTCAGTCTCTCTGCCGCTTTAACTTGTGCTGGATTTAAATTGCCTCCACTCCACTCCATGCCTATCCAAGGTTGAAAATAAGCCGTTTTCTGCTGTAATTACCCAGTGATCAAAGAAACGGCAAACAGAACACAGGTGGTTGTGTTTCTGTGCAGAAGAGCAAAGGGAAAGGAAGAAACACCAGCTGCTGCATCCAGAGAACAGTTTGAAGAATGTGCAATCCTGCCTGCTTCATCTTCACGGTGTGGCTGATTGCTCTGCTTGTCTATCCAGGTACTGTTATAATCTGTTTTATGCATGCTGAAGCTGGGGAGATCATATTCGCCTAAATCTAAACTGGGATATGGGGGAGGAAAAATGTGTTTTAGTAAGTCTTCTTTATGCATGGTGCATTGCGAATGTGATCAAAGTGAAAGGAAGAAACACCAGCGGCTGCATCCAGAGAACAGTTTGAAGAATGTGCAATCCTGCCTGCTTCATCTTCACGGTGTGGCTGATTGCTCTGCTTGTCTATCCAGGTACTGTTATAATCTGTTTTATGCATGCTGAAGCTGGGGAGATCATATTCGCCTAAATCTAAACTGGGATATGGGGGAGGAAAAATGTGTTTTAGTAAGTCTTCTTTATGCATGGTGCATTGCGAATGTGATCAAAGTTGCAAGAAGTGTGCCGTGCAGGATTCCTGCGAGGTGGGATGCTTTAGAGGTTGCATGCAGCATGAGGGTGATTTTTCTTTTTTACCCGAGGGACATCCCAGAGGAATGTCAAAACTCACTTCAGGTAGGCTAATCGAGAATGACAGTGGAGACAAACTGAACGGAGTAAGCAAAAGACATCACGCAGTCACCGTTTACTCGCTTCCATGAGTCACATCAGAGGACGAGGAGTGCTCTTTTGGCATTTTGATAAGCTTATATTTGCAGGTTTTTCAGTAAAGGCAGAAATTGAAATGTCATATTTTTTACTATCTGTATTTTTGATATAAAGGAAAGTACTTTTTTTATACAGAGGATTTATTTATGAGTGATGTGAGGGCATATTGCTTGCTTTACATTTCAAAGTTATTGTAATGGTTGCCTGAATTTATGTGCAAGTGTTTTTGAAGGTAATAAAAAGCTAGGTTGTTATCTACAGGTTACCTCAGGCGAAATATTGGGCTTTTAGGCTACAGGGACACAACTGCAAAGAAGATTTTAAAAAGAAGAAAGAAAAAAAAGGCATGAATATGAGTCGTGGTCACAATAATTGAAATTTGAACTTGAAATTCTCTGACACACCGCATTCTCACAGAATTGCACACAGATCAATATTCAATTTTAAAAGAAGTAAGGTTTCTCTCATTGCAGTAACCTCTTTTAGAATGGCTGTAGTGACTGCAAAAGTAGAAACTTTTAAAACTAACCAATAAAGGTAGAAAAAAGTCCTCCTATCAGGGTCATTGTACTCCATTCACAAAGGTCTCTTTGTACAGGTGCATCTCAATAAATTAGAATGTCGTGGAAAAGTTGATTTATTTCAGTAATTCAACTCAAATTGTGAAACTCGTGTATTAAATAAATTCAATGCACACAGACTGAAGTAGTTT
>NW_015542355.1:895701-897077 GCF_001515605.1 Sinocyclocheilus anshuiensis | reverse complement strand
GTGTGCATTGAATTTATTTAATACACGAGTTTCACAATTTGAGTTGAATTACTGAAATAAATGAACTTTTCCACGACATTCTAATTTATTGAGATGCACCTGTATGTGCTGCATCATATGATTTAATAAATAAAATTTTCCTTACAGGTTGCCTAATTAATAGACTCAGCTAGTGGTTTAGAGAGGAAAATACCTCAGGACTGGAGCCACTGGTTTGATACTTTTAATCACAGATAGTTGTTTGCTTTGACTTAATTAGCAAACTGCCAAAATGTGTTGGCCAACCATCAAACAGCGGCCCCTGTTTGATCACAGTTAGGCCTTGAGCTGTGATTTAATTTCATAATCAACAGGAATCAAAGAAATTATATAAATAACTGAAGAAAAAAAAACACTTGGATCATTGCTTTGCAAATAAAAATCAAGTCTTAAGTCTTAATTTCAATTCTGAACTAACTTAACTTTAAAAATTACCTGATTTAATTCAACAGGTATTAAATAAGGGGTCAAGCATGACCCTTTTAGCCCAGTAAGGGGCTAAAATGTATATTTACATTACATTTTCAGGTTGTATTCTGTGTCTAACTGTGTATAAAAACTCCAATGTTGAATTTATTGAATATTAAATGCTATAAGAAGATATGCTAATACTAAATGCTATAAACAGACTATATTTTGAAGTTTTTATTATATGTAAAATATGTAAATTCAGACATTGCATTAAATAGCTCTAATATATGAAAAATTGCTAACTGTAACTATAAACTTGATTTAAAGGGTCTATCATTATATATTGATCATCAGTGTACTGTTGGCACAGCTAAAATACTATGAATAATGTTCATAATATAACACTAGAGGACAAGTTTAAATAGTTTTAGTATCCAAAGCTGTGTAAGGTACATCATTTTAAATATGGTGTCACTGTGAATAAGAATTTAATTAAATAAAATGTTGATATGTTATGTTATATACAGCGTATATATATATGTGTGTGTGTGTGTGTGTGTGTGTGTGTGTGTGTGTGTGTGTGTGTGTGTGTGTGTGTGTGTGTGTGTGTGTGTGTGTGTATTTAGTATGGCTCTTAAAAAATGTAAATGTACATTTTTTCCAGGTCTGTTACCTTTGATGTCACAAAAAATACATTTTTTTAATGTATTTATTAGGGATGCACGATATTATCGAACCAATATCGGAATCGGCCCATAATGAATTTAAATGTAAATATCGGCATCGGCCCGATATGAAAAATTATGCCGATATGTCTTGCCGATAAGAGGAATACCTCACATGTGCTCAGGGTGTGCTAGCGAGCAGTGTGGTCACTCTTGAAGCAAACTTTTGCCTGAATGGTGATTAGATTCACTGTTTTGCAT
>NW_015542355.1:887890-895184 GCF_001515605.1 Sinocyclocheilus anshuiensis | reverse complement strand
GCAAAGTTTTGCCTGAATGGTGATTGGATTCACTGTTTTGGATCGCTGCATTTAAACAGAATGCACGTTAGGTGTATGACAGAGTAAACAGTAATAGCATGTGCAGCGGCAGCCTCCCCTTGGTCCTAAAGTCCGCTCAGTAAGGAGTTTTAATTCCGTAGAGGGTGCTGTTGGCCTACTTCTAATAAAATGAAAGCAATGCATTTAAACTGAGAAAGCATGTACAGAATGACGTCTTCGGTGTATGATAGAGTAAATGGTAATAGCACCTGCAGCGGCAGCCTCCCCCAGGTCCTAATGCCCATTCGGTAAGCAGTTAATTCCGTAGGGGGCGCTGTTGGCCTACTTCTAATAAAATTAAAGCAAAATACACAAATAATATTTAGACTGTGTTTCTGATTAAATAAAGCAGTAATTGATGCCATAAAAACATGATTATGTTTTGATTTAAAGGTCAGAAGCTATAGCTTACATGAACAAAAAAAATCACCAACATGACACTTAAATTAAATAATTTTATATATATACTGATTTATTCATTAATATGTAATGTTATATTTTTTAAACAAATTATGAGTTCTAAAAGATTTTCAGAATTTGTACAACTCTTTTGCTTTAGACCATTTACAAATGTTAAATCATAAAATAAAATGTTAAGGTTACCACTGCATCTTTCTGAAAAAAAAAAAAAATGCAGCGATTATTATATAGTTTATTTATAGTTATTTTCAAATCTTCAATGTACTGTAATTATAAAATAACTTTATTATTGTTTATTTAATTCTAACAAATAAGTTAGTTAAAAACTAACCAAAATTAAAAATAATTATATATCGGCATCGGCTATCGGCCAAAATGAGTTGAAAATTATCGGCATATCGGATATCGGCAAAAATCCAATATCGTGCATCCAGACAATTGCATGGTTCAAAGTTCTGTTCCGAGGTATCCTGCCCCTGTCGTGCAAAAGCAATTGAGAGGAATGTGAATGCTAACAGATATCTTTCTCCAGTATTATCGTTGTCTCCTCACACTATATAACAGACATTTTTAGTGACATCATAAGAAGATTGTATTTTTTTTTGCCCCAATCCACACTTTCCTAACAAACTGCTTTGCATCTGAAAGATTAGATTTGTCTGCTTAGTCTGCCTCTTTGTGTCATCAGTTTAAGTTATGCAACCATTAGTCTAGTCAGATCTGTAGTATTGTAAAACTTTGACTTGCGTTATATTTATATACCAGTCTGCATTCCTGAGTAATTCAGAATAACATTGACTATCTGAAAACCAGTATTTGCCTGAAAAGTTCTGTAAAATTTTGGCACTTAAAGCATGACATTTTGAAAGTCTCAATTTGCTTTTGAACAGTAAACTTTGATGGCCTCCATTAAAGTGTCATTTTGTGAGTGGTACATCATCCCTGTTGTAACTTTCAGGCCAGTGAAATTGTTCCACCCACAGATACAATAGATGTATTGTCAACTGTAAACAATATAAGTAATTCATTATGATTGACAGCTCAGTGCTTCTGGAAAGTCGTGTTTGGTCCCTCAGCCTTTGGAGGCATAATGAGCCTTGAAATAACATCTTTCAGGCACTCAGAAAGAAACATCTTACAGAATCACTCTGATGAAGGCTGATGCTAATATATTTATGGAGTAAACAAAATGCAGATTACTGCTTCTCAACAATATCAAAGTCTGAGATGGAGCAGATGACAAGACCTCGATCAGAACTTCAAATAAATTGTGATGCAATCGGCATGCTAGTTTTTGCACATGGTTCTGTAGCTGGCCCAAACTTGATCCAGAGTCATGTGGTCTAAACTTTCTCAAAAGTCTGTGGCACTGATTGATCAAATTACTTTTCGATAGCACTGTACGCTGTGCTAAATATTTTGCAGCTGCTGGCTTCTCTTTACAGTTTATGATTCCGTATTAATGGATCTATTAATCAAACTGGCGGCTAAAGGACACATGTCTTCTTACCGTTCCAGTTTTCACGACTTTGTTTTTGTTGTTGTTGTTCATCAGCAACAGCGAAGCGAATGAATGTAAGAAAGTGTGTGAGAGTTATGCACAAAAGCTGTGATCACTTGAGATAAAGAATATTCATACTAATATAATAGGAATATTCATAATTACAGAACTAGGAGTTAAAGGGAATGGAGACCCCCTAAATCTCTAAAATCATTATATATTTAAATGCATTTGTTCATCAAAGTAGTCAGTCGACACCTTCATGACCCTGAACTAAGATTAATGGATTTGGAAAAACAAAATAAAAGTGACAATATATAATATATATATTATAATATATATATATTATAATATATAATATAATATGTATATATATATATATATATATACCTGATTTAATTCAACAGGTATTAAATAAGGGGTCAAGCATGACCCTTTTAGCCCAGTAAGGGGCTAAAATGTATATTTACATTACATTTTCAGGTTGTATTCTGTGTCTAACTGTGTATGTTACAAATAAAAACTCCAATGTTGAATTGATTGAATACTAAATGCTATAAGAATATATGCTAATACTAAATGCTATAAGCAGACTATATTTTAAAGTTTTTATTATATGTAAAATATGTAAATTCAGACATTGCATTAAATAGCTCTAATATATGAAAAATTGCTAACTATAAACTTGATTTAAAGGGCCTATCATTATATACTGATCACCACAGCTAAAATATTATGAATAATGTTCATAATATTAAATTAAATTAAATGAATGGAATTTGCAGACACTTTTATCCAAAGCGACTTACAGTGCATTCAGGCTATACATTTTTATCAGTAAGTGTGTTCCCTGGGAATTGAACCCACAACCTTTGCGCTGCTAACGCAATGCCCTACCACTGAGCCACAGGAACATAATATAATATAACACTAGAGGACAAGTTTAAATAGTTTTAGTATCCAAAGCTGTGTAAGGTACATAATTTTAAATATGGTGTCACTGTAAATAAGAATTTTTTTCATGTGCATTTATAATTGGAATGGTCTCTTTTTTTAATGTATGTTCTTTTGTATGAGTCCCAAATGCACGCTTAGTACATCATACGACGACATCATCTGGGGTAGTTGGTATGCTCTGAGAGTGTTGTCTAATGCCCCTGTTCTACTAGGCTGTCATTTAAAATAATGTTTGTGTGACCTTGCCAGAGGTGGTGAGTGCCCCATGACAGATTAATTCCTTCCTTTTCTCTGACTCAACTCAGCATGTGTATGTTTTATGTGCACATAAGTGGCAATTTGGAAAGCTCAGCAAAAAAAGAAAAAGAAAATAGCAAATAACATTGCCCTAGCCTCCTACCTACTATAGAAAGATAAACATTTGTTCACTCATCCTTGCACAGTCCAGGCCTGGAGGGGAGGGGGATGCAGGCGAGGCAGACTGGCTTGCCGCAGAGCCTGGTGTCCATATGCCATCATGAGAGCCCCGTGCACTTCAAGAGTGGCATGGTTTGTTGAGCTCTGGTCATTTGGTGCCCAATCTACTTGGCTGGCCACAGCTGCTCCTGTGGAGGTTAAAGCAATTCTGAAGGATTGTTTGCAGATAATGCACCCAGTGTGTGGCTTCCTGTTGTCTTCTGTCTGGCTCTCCAGATTTTCACAAGTTTAGCTCCATGCAGATAAGCCCATTGAAGAGAAGGAAGCAGGCTTCATGGAGGTAGACACTGCTTGCCACTGTATGACGCTATTATTGGAAATTATTTGTAATACTTTTTGTCATATTTTGTTGATACTCTTGAATCATGGCTAAACAGCAACAACAAATTGTACTGAAAACAAAATAAATTTGATCTCTCTGCTGCTGCTGCTGCAAAAAAAGTTTTATATTTAGTTTTTTTTTTAATTTTAGTATTCTGAAAGTACTCTGACTTCTAATAAGGCGAATGATTGTTTCTATGAAGCAGCTTTACAGAAGACAATAGTGTCATTATTCTGTTCAAATTAGTTCAGTGTAACTGTCAATGTTGCATAGTTCATCAGTTTCATTAAACAAGTTCAGTTGAGGCATAAACAACACTAAAGAAGGCAATAGTGTCATAGTTTAGTGTTGATTCAATCCAGTTCAATAACAATGTCAGTGTTGCAAATTTAGTGTCATTATCCAGCTCAATTCAGTTCAAATTTTGTTCTCATCCAGTAGTGTCAGTATGTTGAATTACATTTGTTTTTCTCACATATTGTTATTATTATTATTATTGATATTATTATTATTATTATTTAATCATATTATTATTATTATTATTATTTTAGTACAGATGTCATTTAAACATCTGCATAGAGGTCAGAGTTTAAGGACAACAATAACAGGTCCAGCAAGAGATGTTACTGTAGATCACTGGCACTGGAACAAAGAAACCAGCGGTTGCCAGATTAAATACTTGCATGCAGCGTGCAAATACTTTGCCAGCTTTGTCGACTGATATTTCATCTACAAAGACAGTGCAAAAGTCTCTCACTAAGTTCTATAAAAATCTTGTTAAACCCAAACCATATAGACATGCTGATTAAAATCGTTGCATAGACACAAACGGCATGAAAGTCACCTTGTTGTTTGTCGATGTGTTTATTTCTTCTGGCATACTTCAATAAAATTCATTATCATGTTTTTGCCACCATCAATTTATTTTCATATTAAAGTTTGTCAAATTTGATGTTGAATTAACGTGTGTAGGTCTGATTAATGCTTACAAGCTGTCCACGCATGGAGCCCTCAGGCACTCGTCAGTTCCACCTTTACCATCAGTCATCAGTTCTGACTTTACCATAACAAAAAGATAAGAGTTGATTACACTTTGATATCTGACGTCTGTTTGTCACTGCATTTACCCAGGTCTGTTATTTAATGCATTATAGGCCAGATTTATTAACAGCTTGCACAAGCACAAACCATCATTTGGTGTTAAAAAATAACTGTCAGGATTTACTAAAGTCAGGCAGTGAATCATCAACAATGAAAAGGCATGGACAGTTATTTTTGCGGCTGACCTTATTGTATATATTCATTTGTAGGAGTTTCGGTTTCAGACACAGAATTTATGGGAGGAGAGTATTTAAATGAGTCATGCACATGACGTTTGCTGTAGTCATTTTACTGATATTTGCACCATTATTTAACGACCAAAAAAAGTATGTCTTAACACATTTTGCGCCTATTGTTAGTGGATTGAATGCACTTTTCATTCCAATTAGCACTTTAATAAGATTGCAGTCATCCATGATTAACATGTTTTTTAATTCAGTACATTTTCACATAAGTAGTTTGGCATAATCTTTTAATCTTCAAAGTCAGTCAAAATTTCACATTAATAATAATAATAAAAAAAAGAGATTTAAAAAAAAAAATGTGAACTTAAAAACATTTATAAAGATATTTATTATTAAAATTTTTTGAGTCATTACATTTTTTTTATTGAAAATGGTTCAAACAATTGGCACTTGCATTTTGAATTCACCTTTTTATGTTTATTTTCTCCTTGTTTGTTACTGACACTCATTGCCTTCTAGATTTGATGCAGATTATCTTTTAATTATTATATGTTAATAATGTTCTCTTTTTTTAAGCAACAGACATCTTTTGTGCAATTTGTGACTGTGTTTGGTCTATTTAAAATATGAAATAACTGTGTGGTATGTGCACCACTTGGGCAGTCTCTATAGATGATGGCTAACAAGCATCAACCAAAACTTTTTCTGTCATCAAGTGCATGGAAGAAACATGATTCTATTTATTCTATTTTTTTGTCCTTGTCCTTGTCTTACCATTTCTTTTCTATCTCATTTTTTCTCATTTTTTATTTTCTTTACTTTTCCTTTTCCTCTTTCCTTCCTTTTCCTGTTTTGGATTTCTTTCCTTTTTTCTTTTTTTCTGATTTCCTTTCTCCTTCACCTTTTCTTTTCCTTTTCTATTTAATGTAATTTTTTCCCTTTCATATATCTTTTTATTTCGTTTCCTTGTCTTTCATTTTCTTTTCCTATTATCATTTTTGTTATAGCCTTTTCCTTGTCCTTTTCTTTTCCCTTTTCATTTCCTATTTTTGGTTATTCATTTTCTGTTTTACTTTCTCTCGTTTCACCTTTTCCTTTCCTATTTCCTGTCATTTTTTCCTATTCCATGTCCTTTCCTCTCTCCTACCCTATCAAGAGTATATGTGGATTAATTTTGCAGTGCTGTACGGAAGAAGAAAAAACCAAACTCCCAAATTCACCATATGATAATCAGATGAAGTTATTCATGTTAGCACCATCTGTATTCAGTGATGAAACTGTATGAGTCCCTAATTCACAGGCGGATGCTGTCATTTTCCCACCAACCTCTCAATCTGTAAACACATCTTATTTGGTAACTGCCCACTAAGGGAAGGATTTCTTGCCCCAGATTCGGAGCATCCAGATGTTCACCTAACTCTCAAACTGGTTGTACTCATGTACTGTAAATAATGGAGAGTTCATTATGACTGAAGTTATCTTCATGTTTATTTCTTGAAAAATGCTGCTGCTGTCGAGAACAACATCAATACACATAGAAACACACTTCTATTGATCGACAAACTGTCTTTTGTCTGCAGGGAGGGTTGAAGGGGAATGAGCTATTAGGGTCACATGATCAGTGTCGACTGTAGAATCATTGTGAAGATGGAGCCCAGTGCTCAGAAGGTCATTGATTTGATCTTCAGCGCTGGAGTGCTGACAGTGTTTAAGTCAGCTGGTAAAAAAAAAATAGTCTTCAACAAAGTGCCTGACCCCTGTCTGCCCTACGGCTGTTGCAGAATAGCTGATTCTATCCACCAAATGATCTGTTTGTATGTGATTGCCCATTCAAATGAAAAAATGCATCCATGCAAAATGATGCAAACATAAATATCAGTGTCGTTCACCTTTAACCAATCTTGAAATTATTTACTCTTTTATATGGCCGGCATTGGCATGTGGAAGAGAAACGTTCAAGTAATCTGTTTTGGAATTAGAATTTTAGACATACACAAAGTGTTTAACTAAAGGTCTTCAAATCTCCTTTATTATTTCCATAGCTCAATACGTCTCATGAATGTGTAACGAGGCAGCGGTGCTTAAGCAAAAGGCAAAATGCATTTTGCCTACTCTCAAATGCTCACTGAAATGAGGTAAAATGTATTTTAATACACAATCTTTTAGTAAGTGCAAAGTGATCTGTATTTTTTGAATTTGAAACTGTGGCCTTGTTCATCATTTCAAGCAGCGGGAAAACATGCACCATGTCAGTCAGTTCTCTTTGCGCCT
>NW_015542355.1:876110-885196 GCF_001515605.1 Sinocyclocheilus anshuiensis | reverse complement strand
CTGATTTCCTTTCTCCTTCACCTTTTCTTTCCTTTTTTCTATTTAATGCCATTTTCCCCTTCCACATATCTTTGTTTCTTTTCCTTGTCTTACATTTTCTTTACCTGTGATCATTTTTTTATTTTATTTTCATTTTCTTTTTTTACTGTGTTTTTGTTTATTCCTTTTCTATTTTCCTTTCTCTTTCTCACTTCACCCTTTCCTTTCCTATTTCCTGTCATTTTTTCCTATTCCATGTCCTTTCCTCTCTCCTACCTTATCAAGAGTATATGTGGATTAATTTTGCAGTGCTGTACGGAAGAAGAAAAAACCAAACTCCCAAATTCACCATATGATAATCAGATGAAGTTATTCATGTTAGCACCATCTGTATTCAGTGATGAAACTGTATGAGTCCCTAATTCACAGGCGGATGCTGTCATTTTCCCACCAACCTCTCAATCTGTAAACACATCTTATTTGGTAACTGCCCACTAAGGGAAGGATTTCTTGCCCCAGATTCGGAGCATCCAGATGTTCACCTAACTCTCAAACTGATTGTACTCATGTAAATAATGGTGAGTTCATGTTTATTTCATGAAAAATGCTGCCGCGGTACAGAACAACATAAATACACATAGAAACACACTTCTATTGATCGACAAACTGTCTTTTGTCTGCAGGGAGGGTTGAAGGGGAATGAGCTATTAGGGTCACATGATCAGTGTCGACTGTAGAATCATTGTGAAGATGGAGCCCAGTGCTCAGAAGGTCATTGATTTGATCTTCAGCGCTGGAGTGCTGACAGTGTTTAAGTCAGCTGGTAAAAAAAAAATAGTCTTCAACAAAGTGCCTGACCCCTGTCTGCCCTACGGCTGTTGCAGAATAGCTGATTCTATCCACCAAATGATCTGTTTGTAAGTGATTGCCCATTCAAATGAAAAAATGCATCCATGCAAAATGATGCAAACATAAATATCAGTGTCGTTCACCTTTAACCAATCTTGAAATTATTTACTCTTTTATATGGCCGGCATTGGCATGTGGAAGAGAAACGTTCAAGTAATCTGTTTTGGAATTAGAATTTTAGACATACACAAAGTGTTTAACTAAAGGTCTTCAAATCTCCTTTATTATTTCCATAGCTCAATACGTCTCATGAATGTGTAACGAGGCAGCGGTGCTTAAGCAAAAGGCAAAATGCATTTTGCCTACTCTCAAATGCTCACTGAAATGAGGTAAAATGTATTTTAATACACAATCTTTTAGTAAGTGCAAAGTGATCTGTATTTTTTGAATTTGAAACTGTGGCCTTGTTCATCATTTCAAGCAGCGGGAAAACATGCACCATGTCAGTCAGTTCTCTTTGCGCCTTGTCCCCTCGGGGAATGAACATGCTGTGGCTGGGGCGCTACTTGCTCTGAATACTTGCGCTACTTTTCCTAAATTTTCCTTTTAATTATTGTGAATTGGAAAAGTGAGTTTCTGTGACATAATGAGGCCCCAAATGTTTTTTTTTTTGATGATTTCAACACCTTAACCATGAAAACTCCAGAAGCTTTTCAGTATAGCCTGGGTTGTTTTAACGAAATGCTTAATTTTTGGAATTATGTATCATCAGGGGTGTGAAGTAACAAATTACAAATACTCACATTACTGTAATTAAGTAGTTTTTAATCAGAAATTGTACTTTTTGAGTAGTTAAAAAATTGTCTACTTTTACTTTTATATAAGTACATTTTAAGTGATGAATCTGTACTTTTACTCCACTATTTTACCTCCATTTGTGGTCGTTATATGCTTGTTTAATTTTATTTTTATCCATCAACATGATTTGATAGGGAGTAATCAGTCTTGTGACTCATCAAATCAAATTGTGCTTAGAAAACTTTAACTGCCAACTGCTGTTAATCATGGCTGCTGGAAGCTCATTCTTCAAGCATCAATTCAGTCGAGTTATCAGCATCTTCCTCTAATATGTTAAGGTAAATTTCAGATTTCTGTTTGCTAAATGATCTGTATATAGGCTAGCCTATCTTCAGGGCCTGAAATTTGGTGTGAGGGTGTGGGTATTGTGTACAATGTTAATAACTCCAACAAGTGTCATGTTCATAATGTGGTACATTCCACTCCCATTTACTTCAGTATTTAGCGAGATGTGCCATCTCCGCGTCTCTCCCTCACGTTCATCCTGCAGCAGTCACTTGGAGAAGTCGGCAGCTCGTTGACTCCTGATGAGTTTGAGCACACGATGAGCGCTGGGAAAAAGTGTTAAGAAATCTCTTAAACGCTTGGAAATGTGGAAAGACCGCTTACCATGGCTTAATGTGCTTAAATTGGAGGACCAGTTTCAGTATGCACCTTATTGATGACCCGTGGCATTTTTATAGACCTACTGCATCTCTGCCAGCGCATGATGAAATAAAACTGCAGCTTGTTAATAAACAAATTTTTTTTGTTTGATCCATTTTATACAGTCCGCCTTCATTTAACAAGTGCACTCCCGCAAAAACAGTTTTCAAGTTCAACACTTTTTGTTCCATTCAGTTGTAGAAGCTGCTGATTCACCCCGACCACCGTGGCCCCGCCAAGAGACTCGCTTTTGTGTGTGTGGTTTTTTTTTTCTTGAAACAGTTTCCCCGGAAATACTTCCCTATTTACTGCAATTTTTTCCTTACAAATTGTAGATCAGCATAACAATTAGAGTAAATGTAGCTGTCAATGATACCCTCCTTCTAGAACAATGCATTTACGTTTAAATTGTAACATAAATTATCATGTTTAGTGATTCTCATTTCTTTATCACATAACACTAAAACTGGCACCATTTTGAAGAGAAATTGGCTCTTTTTAATCTCTCTTTTTTAACCCATATGTGAGGAAGGTCTGCCCGACCTCTGCCTTCATGTTTGCAGCGGCTTCTTTCTCTGAGCTATAGTGAGATGTAAAAGAAAAAGAATATGACTCAAAAAGAATGTGCTAGGAGTACATGAGAGGTGCAGAGCATTCAGAATAGGTGGAATTTTAAATGTGTGCAGCTCTTGGGTATTACGGGAACTGTAGTGTTAGTCAAATAGACTATGGTACTGTTGGGAGTAACATAGACTTGTGCTGAGAATTCATGCTTCTTCCACCTACATGTGTCTTCTTTAGTTAACCTCTGTTTCTCTAGCTAATTAAGAATGCATGCTTAATATATACCTGTTGTCTAGTATACAGCTGTGTGTCAAATTAGTACTTTAAAAGTACATATTAGTACCTAAAGTGTACATTTTGAAAGGGTAAAGGAAGTAAAGATAAAGGTTGACAGAAAAGGTAGCATATTTGTATTTAAGGGACTTTTTCATATAAATCCTTTAGGTTTGGATAAGGTACAAAAGGTGTTCCTTTTGTGAGCTCTGCTCCAGTATGTATCATGTATCTTGCTGGAAAATGTCATGTCTGTGAGTCTTTCAGTGAAAAGTCTCTGACACTGTTATGTTCTGTTTTGATAGCTGAGCTCAAGTCTGACAGAATACAAGACAACTGTAAAGTTGTTGCCACACGTCTTGTGGAGACTCTGAGAATATGAATGACACCCAGATTACTATTTGGTTCAAGACCTGGGCTGGTCACCGAAAGGTTGTGAGTGACCTTGAGCAAGGCATTTAACTCCAGTCTAAAAAAACCTAACCATTGCATGAAATTTGATTCCTACCCATTTTCACTCAGTGCAAACTTTTTGTGTTTGTTTGAAGCATTTGCTCTCAGCTGTGGCGAACTGTTGTTATAGGCGCTTGATTGTAAGCTAGTGAAAGAGATGGCTTCTCAGGATAGAGGCCAGAGAACCCAGCACCAATTACATCCTCGAATTACACAGCTGACAGAGTGCATGCAAATACCTCTGCCTGCCAAACCACTCATAATGAGTGGCTAAGTCATGAACCACTGCACACATTCATGCGATACCCACCCAACGTGTGGCATCAATGAGGATGACTCGACTCCAGGTGGCTTGCATGTCTCATGCCATTCAAATAATGAAGTTATCTTTTCTCATAACCCTTGATGGCACCATGTTTAAAGTGACCACATGCTTCAGTTTCCTGCCAGGAGAGTGGAATGTGTCTCATCTGACCTATAATGGATCTCTGTCTGTAATCACTGTATGCTAATTTGATTTAAACTCAACTTTTAAAAAAATTAAATAAATAAAAAATCAGAATACAGATACACAAGCCATATTTAATGAGTCTAATTTTAGTTTTTGTTCATTTTTGTTTAGGATTAACTGATGATAAATTAAATAATTAAAATGGTTAATTTCATGTAATGGCTTGTAGCTCAAACTGTAGAACATGGCACTACTTAAGGTCATGGGTTCGAATCCCAGACTAATAAACTGTACACCTTTAAAGCAATGTAAGTCACTTTGGATAAAAGTGTCTAACTAATGCATAAATGTACATTTATGTCTCATAAATGATAAATGGCCAATAATAAAATTCCAAACAGTTTTGTTTAAAAACATTTAAAATAAAACACAATAATCTAAAATCAGTCATTTTAAATACACACATGAGTTTAGACGTCACAACATTCTAATGTGAATTATGAAAAATAGATATTAATTTTGAGATTTGTAAAAGATATATTTCTCAGAATGAGAGCATGTAATGTAACCTGTCCATGTTGGCATTTGTCTAATTTGACCAGACTCTTCTATGTTACAGATGGATTTGCATCAAAATACAATAATATAGTTTTCACTACCTTTGACATCATCAACAAAACATAAAAGCTTTTCGGTCAGTTTAAGTCTCATTTCGCCATTTTTAATCAGTATAATGTTAATAACATGAAACCACTCAACTCTGGAAAAAAGGTACAATGGTGTCACTGTTGCGATATCCTACAAGGTGCGAAAGCTAAAAGGTACACCTAATTTTCCTCCATACACACTTCAAAATAAGGTGCTTAAAAGCTTCTTCACAGCGATGCCACAGAAGAACCATTTTTGGTTCCACTAAGAAGCATTCAGTCAAAGGTTCTTTAAAGAACCATCTCTTAGTTTCTTACCTTTTTATAATCTGAAGAACCTTCTTTTGCCGCTAAGAAGCTTTTGTGAAACAGAAATGTTAAAGGTTCTTCATGGAACCATTTAGAAAAAAAAAAGGTTCTTCTATGGCATCGTGAAGCACCTTTATTTTTAAGAGTGTATTAGTACCTTAAAAATCTCAAATTAGTACTTTAAAAGTACATATTAGTACCTAAAGTGTACATTTTGAAAGGGTAAAGGAAGTAAAGATAAAGGTTGACAGAAAAGGTAGCATATTTGTATTTAAGGGACTTTTTCATATAAATCCTTTAGGTTTGGATAAGGTACAAAAGGTGTTCCTTTTGTGAGCTCTGCTCCAGTATGTATCATGTATCTTGCTGGAAAATGTCATGTCTGTGAGACTTTCAGTGAAAAGTCTCTGACACTGTTATGTTCTGTTTTGATAGCTGAGCTCAAGTCTGACAGAATACAAGACAACTGTAAAGTTGTTGCCACACGTCTTGTGGAGACTCTGAGAATATGAATGACACCCAGATTACTATTTGGTTCAAGACCTGGGCTGGTCACCGAAAGGTTGTGAGTGACCTTGAGCAAGGCATTTAACTCCAGTCTAAAAAAACCTAACCATTGCATGAAATTTGATTCCTACCCATTTTCACTCAGTGCAAACTTTTTGTGTTTGTTTGAAGCATTTGCTCTCAGCTGTGGCGAACTGTTGTTATAGGCGCTTGATTGTAAGCTAGTGAAAGAGATGGCTTCTCAGGATAGAGGCCAGAGAACCCAGCACCAATTACATCCTCGAATTACACAGCTGACAGAGTGCATGCAAATACCTCTGCCTGCCAAACCACTCATAATGAGTGGCTAAGTCATGAACCACTGCACACATTCATGCGATACCCACCCAACGTGTGGCATCAATGAGGATGACTCGACTCCAGGTGGCTTGCATGTCTCATGCCATTCAAATAATGAAGTTATCTTTTCTCATAACCCTTGATGGCACCATGTTTAAAGTGACCACATGCTTCAGTTTCCTGCCAGGAGAGTGGAATGTGTCTCATCTGACCTATAATGGATCTCTGTCTGTAATCACTGTATGCTAATTTGATTTAAACTCAACTTTTAAAAAAATTAAATAAATAAAAAATCAGAATACAGATACACAAGCCATATTTAATGAGTCTAATTTTAGTTTTTGTTCATTTTTGTTTAGGATTAACTGATGATAAATTAAATAATTAAAATGGTTAATTTCATGTAATGGCTTGTAGCTCAAACTGTAGAACATGGCACTACTTAAGGTCATGGGTTCGAATCCCAGACTAATAAACTGTACACCTTTAAAGCAATGTAAGTCACTTTGGATAAAAGTGTCTAACTAATGCATAAATGTACATTTATGTCTCATAAATGATAAATGGCCAATAATAAAATTCCAAACAGTTTTGTTTAAAAACATTTAAAATAAAACACAATAATCTAAAATCAGTCATTTTAAATACACACATGAGTTTAGACGTCACAACATTCTAATGTGAATTATGAAAAATAGATATTAATTTTGAGATTTGTGAAAGATATATTTCTCAGAATGAGAGCATGTAATGCTGTTTATTTTGAATAAGCCTGTTTATTTTGCTTTTCTAACTAGGCACAATTTTGTGGTTCGTTATTTGCATTTAAAATTGTTTTCCCTGCTGTTTATGACCCTGTCAGAACATACAGTAGTGTTGAGAACCATTGATCTGAACACATAGATAGAAGAATCTTTATACTACTAGAGAAGTTTTGATATTGTCTGTTGGTTGTGTTTTATGATGGTCTACAAACCATCCTTTTCAACCCTCCAGAGACATGGCAAAAAGACAAATTTCTGCAGGAAAAAGAGCAACTGTAGATTGAGTATTTTTCAAGCTGAACATGGCATGCCAGAGCAGATGGGCATGTAGAGAGAGGGCTGTGAAAGAGGCATGCTGTTATTCTCCAAACAGCCTGCAGACAGAAGGCAGAGTGTAACTACCTAAACCATGAGGCAGTTAGAACCGACACATTTAACTCCTGACCTTGCAGTGAGGAATTTTACTTGATTGGAGGATGACACACAATCATTTCTTCAGGCAGCGTCTTTTTCCCCCCCTGTAGACACAGACCTTTGATTCTCAGTGTGTTGTCAAGATTAGGTAGGGTTGGGTACCGAAACCCGGTGCCAATATGGCACCGGTTCAAATGGTGCAGAGTCTCACTAACAGCCAATAATTGTCCCTCCAGACTTTATCCGTGGTGTTGTGGACTCTGAAGATCTGCCCCTCAACATCTCCAGAGAGATGCTGCAACAGAGCAAGATTCTCAAGGTCATCCGCAAGAACATGGTCAAGAAGTGCCTGGAGCTGTTTGCTGAGCTGGCCGAGGACAAGGAGAACTACAAGAAGTTCTACGACGGCTTCTCCAAGAATCTGAAAGTAAGAATCCTAGACTTTGATCCCATTACTTGTAGGGTTGGGTACCGAAACCTGGTGCCAATATGGCACCGGTACCTATGTAACCGGTATGTACTAGAATCAGAACGCAGATTTCGGTGTCTCATTTCGGTGCCACTTAAATGCCTGAGCGATCGATTGAAATATTTGTCCTGGTTCTCTGAAATGGACGTAAGACGCATGGACGTCGCTAGGCTATTTTTAGTGGGGCTATAGCGATTAGCTCCATAAACTGTACACAAATTCATGATCGCCTCAGAGTCAGTCCTCTTTAAATTTCACATGAAAACGGCGGCAGACTTTTCGTCTCCTCCCCATCATTCAGCATGCTCTTCAATTCCACAGACCCAAGGAATTCACCCCTCATCACACCACAGCTGTTTCCTCCAGCGAAAATCTAGCCCTTAACACATAGGAACGCATACTTTATAAATCGATCATATTGCTATTTTTATTTGAAAATTTAATATTTATTATAAAACATATTACAGTGCATGTGGCATACCATACAGTAATTCACAGAACTGATTAAAGACAGTGACAGACAGCACTCAGTCAATTCACTCATTTTAACTAAAAATCAGAGTGATTGACAGAGATACAGTAGAAACATTATGTGCGGTTTTGCATTAAATATTGTTTTGTATTAAATAATGACCCAGATCGTGAAATACATTTATTAGCCTTAGAGTAAGGGAAGCACAACTCGGGGAAATGAGAGCATCCAAGGAGCATGTGAATGCTATTTATATTTATTTTTAATATTTTTAATGTTCTTTAATGTTATCCATCGTTTTTTATGTGGCTCTTTTTTAAAAAGAATCGGTTCAGGCACCGTTTAGGCACCGGTACCGTTTTAAAAGTATCGATTTGGCACCGGTATCGTAAAAAACCCAATCGATACCCAACCCTAAGATTAGGTACAAGTCACTGCATTTTTTTTGTTTAAGACTTGTTTCTTCTTCACTGTCTCTGATCTGTTTTTATCCAAATGATATATAATAAATGTAAATAAGTGAGATTATCTATAATTTTAAATATTTGCAAGCGCTGTGAGAAGCTTACCTTTATTCGTCCTTTGTGTCAAATTGTTATTGTATTCCATGTTTTTTTTTTTTTTACGCAAATTACAGTGTGGTTGATGCCTCCAGTTTTAACTACATGCTTTAACTACACATAACAGAACTTTCAATTTGCCAGTAGGGTATAAAAAAGTTAAACCTCCTCTTAGGATAAACTCCCATTCAAACAAGTCTTCATATCTTATGCAATTTTGCTTCTTGAATAAATTAATCCCATTTTAAGGATGTTTATATAGTTAATGGAAAACCATGACAAGAATACTAATTTATAAAATTATTATTATTTTTGTGTAATTCATTGTCTTATTCTACTGCAAAATACATAGAACTTACGTCTTACGATTTCAGTACAGTAGAGTGTGTTTGGTGCTAAACTTTGATGTATAATACATTAAATAAGTCCTAGTTTAATATTTATTTATTTATTAGTTTTTGTACTAGGGCACATGGGATAATCTGATCATCAGTGTTGCCAGATTGGGTGGGTTCGCGGGTTCCCGCCCAATT